>NC_060267.1:18186227-18389402 GCF_021613505.1 Equus quagga | reverse complement strand
GGGACTTAGCACATATTTGTTAAAGAAAGAAAAGAGAAAAGAGTCGACAATAACTCTAAGTTTTAACCCTGAGTAAAAGAGAAAATGTGTTGCTATTGATAGACATGGAGGAATCAGGAGGAAAGGCAGAGATGGAGCAATCAGAGAAGGTGAAGGAGAGCCAGGTCGTGCTATGCCAGGGAAGCCGAAAGAAGTAGTTTCAAAGAGGAGAAAGATTAGAAAAAGGCCATTTGGGTTTTTGGATTTATCAGTTAGAAGGCATTGGTGCTCCAAATAAAGTGATTTCAGACAGAAGCCAGGTTGTTTTTCCCTCCCCCAATCTTCCCCATACACAAAACACAAAACTTCCCCGGACAGTAAAAGTATCCATTTACTTTGCTCCATCCTCACAAGTTACCCCTCTAGTCCAAGCCCTCATCCTCTCTCACTTGTTCTACCCCAATAGCTTATCTCCTTTCTCAGATGCCACTTTTGTTCTCTTACAATCCATTTGCCACAAATCAGCTAGAATGATTGTTTTAAAACACTCATCAGGTCACGTGCCTAGTTCTTCCATGGAATCTTCTTGTCATTATTTCCCCTCTTTATTCCAATGGTTAGCACCCCTAGTGTGCTCAAGCTGTGAAACTCTCAAGCTTTGTCACATTGTCATCTGGAATCAGGAAAGAAAATTGATCAAGGATATTAGTTATATATTTCTGCCTAACAAACTACCCCCAAACTTTGAGGCTTGAAACAAACAAACAAAACACATTTTTTAAATTTTTTAAAAATTTTTTCAGTAAGGAAGATTCGCCCTGAGCTAAAATCCGTTGCCAATCTTCCTCTTTTTTTTTTTTTTTTCCTTAAGGAAGATGAGTCCTGAGCTAACATCCATGCCAATCTTCCTCTATTTTGTGTATGGGATGCCTCCACAGCATGGCTGGTGAGTGGAGCAGGTCCATGGTGGATCCAAGCCTGAGAACCGAGACCCCCAAAGCAGAGTATGCAGAGCTTTAACCACATGGCCACGGGGCTGGCTCCACAAAAAACGTTTATTATCTTACACAGTTTCTAAGTCAGGAATCTGAGAGAGGCTTAGCTGGGTGCTTCTGGCTCAGGGGCTCTCATGAGGTTACAACAAAGCTATTGGCTGGGACCCCATTCATCCGAAGGCTTGGCTTCTTTTAAGATGCCTCACTTACACAGCTATTGTCAGGATGCCTCAGTTCCTTGCTGGTTGTTGGTAAAACACCTCAGTTCCTTACTACCTTGTCTTTCCACTGGCCTGCTTGAGTGTCCTCCTGACACGGCAGTTGGCCGTGAGTGATCCGAGAGAGAGCAGAGGAAGCTGTAATACTTTTTCTGACCTAGTCTCCCTGGACTTTATCACTTCCATTTTTTGTGTTTATTAGAGACAACTCATTAAGTTCAGCTCACACTGAAGGGAAGGAGAATTAGGCTCTACCTCTTGAAGAGAGGAGTCTCAAATAATTTGTGGATATTTTAAAACCATCACCATGAGGCAAGGAAAAAAAAGGTGTGTTCAGGGCCGGCCTGGTGGCGCAGCGGTTAAGTGCCCACGTTCTGCTTTGGCAGCCCAGGGTTCACCGGTTTGGATCCCGGGTGCAGACATGGCACCGCTTGGCACACCATGCTGTGGCAGGCGTCCCACATATAAAGTAGAGGAAGATGGGCATGGATGTTAGCTCAGGGCCAGTCTTCCTCAGCGAAAAGAGGAGGATTGGCAGCAGTTAGCTCAGGGCTAATCTTCCTCCAAAAAAAAACCTGTGTTGAAGGCTTAGGGATGAAGAAAAGATTTGGATCATCAGTCGTGAATAGTGATATAGGAGTCGATGCAGCAAGCAATGGTTATATAAGCGTAATGCCTTTTCTACCTGCTCTACATGACAGAGGCAGGATCAAGGAAAGCAGGTGAATGGGCTGGCCAAGTGTTTGGGGCTTGGAAATGATGATAGGATAGAAGAGTGTACACTTTATAGTGCTGGGAGACACTGGAGTACTTGATCTGAAACTCATCTGAAGCTCCACAGTGATATGGAAAGAGCTAATTACTTCCAAGAATGAAGCATATATGATAGTTCTGAGGGAAACTAACTTAATCTATTTGAGTTGCAGGTTCCTCATCTGTAAAATGGAGTTAATAATGTCTGCATTACCTTCTTCATTGAGTTGTTATGAAGTGAAATAATAGATGGAAAGTTACTTTGAAAAGAACAAAGCATTCTTCTAATACTCTTGTTATTTTTATCACTGCACTCTGAAAAGTTAAAAAGGTCTGAGTTGATATTAAAAAGTATTGCAAGCTATATTTTTCAGTTTTTTTCTTTTTTCTTTCCTGCCAGTCTTTAGTAATAATAGCCCGTAATACTGGGACTGGAAAAGGAAAGTTCACTGTTCTTCACTCCTGTCCTTCAGATGTCAATGGATATGCAAATGAGATTTGGGAAGTGAAAAGGCTCCTCTTGAATCTTAAACAGAACCGTAAATACTCACACACATTTATAGGTGATGGTGTGGATTTTAATGTGTTTCCTTCCTGTCAGCTACTTGTTCTCATAACCACTGGGTAGGACAAGGTCAGTGCGTTTGAGATCAGAAGGAGGGATTGGAGTTATAAAAATAGACGAGGAAAGGTGTGAGATACAGAAGAAATTACCTCAGGGAAGCCGTCTTTATCCCCATTTGTTGGGGAACCACGCTGCCCTCCCTAGGGTTATGTTTAGACCAGGGCCCCAAGTCATTTTTGAGTTGCCCCCTACTTGTTCTCTTCTCTGTCCTTGCCCTAGGCTGAGGAATTCGGCCTGCTTTTTTGTCTCCTCTTTAACTCTGCCAAGTCCTCCTCCCTAACTTCTGGAATGCGGGATCTGTTGCTGTCTTCCCACCTTCCTCCTCACCATTCTCTTACTATCTCCTAGCCCTTAAAGTCAAGAACAACTGCCATTTTCTTTCAAAGGTTTTATTAAAAAAAAAAAAATCAACTTTACAAAATTACATGAACAAAGCATGCCAATTTCACAATGAGAGGCAGTACAGGTTAATAATTAAGAGTATGGGCTTGAGAATGAGGCACCAAGAGCTCAGATTCAAGGTCCATGACCTGGGGCAAACTGTTTGAGCTTTAGTTTCCTCATCTGAAATGTAATAATAGTTCCTGCCTCCCAGGGTGATTGCAAGGATTAAATTAGTTAATATGCATAAAGCATCTTAAACACTGTCTAGCGTATAAGAAGCAGTACATAATACATGTTAGCTAGTATTATTATAGAAAGAAAAGTAGAAAGAAGAAAATTAAAACAATCTATACTCACAAGGGTTTTACTTCTGCTCACTAATGAGAAATAAATGATAACACATTACAAATATGAAGAATTTACAAAGTTTAAGAGATCTTCCTAAGGTCTTTTAGTTTTCCTTCTTGGCCATTAGTTGCGTCTACACTCTTTGAAATAATTGGAAACCCAACAGAATTTTCCTTCAAATTTCTTTCTTTTTTTTTTTTTAAGATTTTACTTTTTCCTTTTTCTCCCCAAAGGCCCCCTGTGCATAGTTGTGTATTTTTAGTTGTGGGTCCTTCTAGTTGTGGAATGTGGGATGCCGCCTCAGCATGGCTTGATGAACGGTGCCATGTCTGCGCCCAGGATTTGAACCAGCGAAACCCTGGGCCGCCGCAGCAGAGCACGCAAACTTAACCATGCAGCCAAGGGGCCGGCCTGCAAATTCATTTCTGTAGGAGGAGATCACTTACCTTTCTCTTCTGCCATCTTCCCTGCCTAGGTCTTCCCCCTACGACCTCCACTCTGTCCCAGGTTTATGGCTGGCCGTCATCCTGGCTTGCCTGCCCTGATTTTAGCACTGAAAGTCCTACATCCTGGGAAATCCCTCAGACCCAGGTAAATGGATGATTGGTCACCCTATATGTGGTTCCCTAACTTTAGGTTGGACGTACATACACTGAGGATTTCCAGAGTGGACTGGATGATAGCTATTTCCCTGGCCCTCTGTCTTATGTAGGAACAGTCTCCTTGAGCCATTTCCTAAGAATATTTCTAAGCTGTCTGAAAATCAAGTTCCAGGCTCACCTGGAAGGTGACTTATATATAATCTAGCTTGGCATCAGCAGGTAGAATAGGAACCTAAGGGTAGACAGTAATGCGGACAAACAAAGAAGCAAGGTGGGAAAAGACATAGTTCAATTTAGGAATCTTGTGAGTTTACATTTCACAACATTGTCAAAGGATCCGAGTACAGTGCCTCTCACATGGTAGGCACTCCAAACGTGGCAGCCATGATTGGGTGCCTTCATCACATTCTGGGACATTCCTCTTTGTTTTTCCCCTTTCTTTCTGTTTTCCCCCATCAAGCAGTTAGTTAGTTGGCTTTATATTTCTTGCCTCGGGGGAAAATATGGCAAGCAGGATAGGATCGGTGAACAAATAATTCCTACCAAGCATTTTGCTTCCTTGGCAAAGGGCATGGGCATAGTGTCAGCCAGATACGAAAGGAGAAGGACAGTCACCAAACTAAGAGTTTCCCTTCCCTGGACTAGAGACAGGAGAGGAGAGAGGGGAAAGATCTGCAGAGTCCTGAGAGCAGAGAATTTCTAGGCCAGATAAACTCAAATATTTTCAGGGCCAGGAGGATAATATGAATGGGGGAAGCAGGCAGGGTTTGCAAAAAATATTTGTTTATAAGCAAACTCTGCCTGCTTCACCCACTCCTATTCTTTCTTTTTTTTGAGGAAGACTAGCCCTGAGCTAACTGCTGCCAATCCTCCTCTTTTCACTAAGGAACACCGGCCCTGAGCTAACATCCATGCCCATCTTCCTCAGCTTTATATGTAGGATGCCTACCACAGCATGGTGTGCCAAGTGGTGCCATGTCCGCACCCGGGATTGGGGCCAGCAAACCCCGGGCCCGAAGTGGAATGTGTGCACTTAACTACTGCACCACCGGGCTGGCCCCCACCCACTCCTATTCTATCTTCCTAATTTGGATTTCATCGACACAGACCCACTCAAAACCAATACACTTAAAACATAACTAAAACAAATAGGAATTTTTGAAATATTTAAAATTTTATTTTGTTTCAACTTGAAAAGTTTGGGGGATGGGTCGCGGTGAGAAAAGCACAGAGAATAATAATAAATGCCCCAAGTGCCCATTGCTCAGAATTAGTGAATGTTAAGATTTCAAAATTTTTGTTTCAGATCATTTTTCATAAAAATAGGACATTATAAATGCGTTGAAGTTTCCTTTCCCTAATCTGATTCACTTCCCATCCTTCCCAGAGGCACCAATTATCATGACTCTAATGTTTATACAGTCCAAGTTTTTTAAAACCTTTGCTATGTATATATTAATAAACAATGTATAGTATTGTTCTGGGTGTTATTTTGTATTTATATCACTTGCACTATAGTGCATGTAACATTACGTAATTTGTTTTTATCCACATTGTGTTCAAGATGTGTACATGTTGATGCATATAAATCTAATACATTTGTTGTAGCAGCCGTATGGTTTTTCATTGTATAAATCTGTTTCTCAACCTTGCTTTTATTATCTCTCCTAAGGAGAAAATTTATTAAAGTTATTAAATGAATCAAATTTAATTTTAATTTCCCCCAACAAGAGAAATTAAATACTAAGGAATAAGACTTTTGTTGGATAATATTGAGCTTTGGAGGGTTATTATCACATACTACATCTGAGATTTTTGGCACCCCCCCCAAGAACCAATTTTCACCCCTTTTGGGGTGATATCACCCTGGTTGAGAATTCATGGTATAAATATACCATGTTTCTAATTTTTTGTTATTACAAAAAATGCTGCAGTGAATAGGCTTAGGTATTTATCTTTTTTTTAAGTTTTAGTTTTTGAGGAAGATCAGCCCTGAGCTGACATCTGCTGCCAATTCTCCTTTTATTGCTGAGGAAGTTTGGCCCTGGGCTAACATCCATGCCCATCTTCCTCTATTTTTTTTTTTTTTTTTTGAGGAAGATTAGCCCTGAGCTAACTGCTGCCAATCCTCCCCTTTTTGCTAAGGAAGACTAGCCCTGAGCTAACATCCATGCCCATCTTCCTCTACTTTATATGTGGGATGCCTACCACAGCATGGCTTGCCAAGTGGCACC
The DNA here is from genome assembly GCF_021613505.1 of Equus quagga. Classification (NCBI taxonomy): domain Eukaryota; kingdom Metazoa; phylum Chordata; class Mammalia; order Perissodactyla; family Equidae; genus Equus; species Equus quagga. Next base: position 18,383,264 of record NC_060267.1, on the reverse strand, counting down.
ACGTCCGCTGCCGGGATCTGAACCAGTGAACCCCGGGCCGCTGAAGTGGAACGTTCAAACTTAACAGCTGTGCCACAGGGCTGGCCCCCATCTTCCTCTGTTTTGTATGTGGGACGTCTGCCACAGCATGGCTTGACGAGTGGTGCGTAGGTCCGCACCTGGGATCCAAACTGGCGAACCCTGGGCCGCTGAAGCAGAACGTGCAAACTTAACTGCTGTGCCACCCAGCTGGCTCCCTCTATCTTTATTTATATGCATTAAAATATATACCTAGAAGTTATGAGGTATGTTCATTTCAGCTTTGCTAGATCTTGTTAAATTGCTCTGCCAAAATGTTTATGCTAATTTTCCATTTATATAGAAAATTATATTATATAGTGCTGGGACACACTGTACTATATGGTTTCCTGTTTCTCTACTTCCTCACCAATACCAGAGTTGTCAGACCATTTTTTTTAAAGATTTTATTTTTCCTTTTCCTCCCCAAAGCCCCCTGGTACATAGTTGTATATTTTCAGTTGTGAGTCCTTTTAGTTGTGGTATGTGGGATGCTGCCTCAGCATGGCTTGGTGAGCAGTGCCATGTCCGCACCACACCCAGGATTTGAACCAGTGAAACCCTGGGCCGCCAAAGCGGAGCGCACGAACTTAACCACTTGGCCATGGGGCCGGCCCCTTGGAGTTGTCAGACTTTTTGATTTTCCAATCTTGTGTGAAATGGTATACCATTGTTTCAGTTTGCATTTTTCTTATTACTAGTGAGAATGAACATATTTTCATGTGATTATTGGTCATTTGGGTTTTCTCTTTGGTGAATTGCCTGTTTATACCCTTTGCCCATTTTTTTTTTTTAAAGATTTTATTTTTTTTCCTTTTTCTCCCCAAAGCTCCCCGGTACATAGTTGTATGTTCTTTGTTTTGGGTCCTTCTATTTGTGGCATGTGGGACGCTGCCTCACCATGGCTTGATGCGCAGCGCCATGTCCGCGCCCAGGATTCCAACCAACAAAACACTGGGCCGCCTGCAGCAGAGCATGCAAACTTAACCACTCGGCCACGGGGCCAGCCCCTACCCTTTGCCCATTTTTATGTTTGTTTTGGTCTTCTTGTTGATTTGTAGAAAGAACACTGTTTCAGTTATCTATGCCACCCTGAACTTGATGGCATAAAACAACAACCATTTTATTAAGCCCATAGATTCTATGAGACGGGAATTTGGACAAGGCACAGGAAGGTATCAGATGGGAAGACTTGAATTGCTAGAATCACCTGGAGGCTGGAATCATCTGGACATGTGTAGCATCTGGGCTAGGATGACTCAGAAGTTGAATTCGGTTGGGACTATTGACAAGAGCACCTACACATGACCTCTTTAACTAGCTTAGACTCTTGTAAGCTGACGGCTTGGTTCTCTAAGAGGGAGTGTCTCCAAAGAGTGTTCAAGAGCAAGTTCTCCAAGAGAAACAGTCAGAAGCTGCATGGCTTTTTATGATCTAGACTTGGAAGTCTTCAAGAGAAATGAAAACATATGTCCACACAAAAATTTGTACATGAATGTTCACAGCAATGCTATTCATAATAACCAAACAATGGAAACAACCCAAATGTCAATGGATGAAAGGACAAACAAAATATGGTATATCCATACAACAGAATATATCTCAGCCATAAAGAGGAATGAAGAACTGATACATGCAACAACATGGATGAACCTTAAATATATTATACTAAGTTAAAGAAGTTAACACAAAAGGCCACATATCGTATGATTCTATTACATGAAATGTCCAGAATAGGCAAATTCGTAGAGACAGAAAGTACATTAGTGGTTGCCAGCATTGGAGAGGGAGGGCAGGGAATGGGCAATGACTGCTAATGGGTACTGGGTTTCTTTTTGAGGTAATGAAAATGTTCTGGAATTAGATAGTGGTGATGGTTGTACAACCTTGTGAATATAGTAAAAAAAAAACAGTAAATTGTGTAGCTTAAAGGGTGAATTTTACGTTATGTGCATTAAATCTCATTTTAAAAATGTATTACAAAACTTACGAGCCTATGTGAGGTATAATGATTCATCAATGAAGACTTAGAATAATGGGTAGAGAAGAGATATCAGTTTATTGTACATATCACAGCATGTGATGATTCTTCAGTGTCCAGGTACTATGTCTTCTTGTTCAGGCTCAGAAATCATGTTCTTCATGTTCTTTATTGTTAAACATGCAATCCTGGCTAATTTCATATCTCCTACCAGGGGAAAAGACAGTAACACTGTTAATACAATGCCATGGCTCTTTGGAAACTATTTATATTGAAACAATATAGATATTCTTGTCTTTGTAGTTCCTTTGTACTATTTATTTACTCCTGGTTATATCATTATTCACGACATGACATCATTCATCATGTCGCCCATGACGCTCTCAAAAAATTATTATTATTATTATTTTTTTTAAAGATTGGCACATGAGCTAACAACTGTGGCCAATCTTTTTTTTTTTTTCTGCTTTATCTCCCCAAATCCCCCCTAGTACATAGTTGTATATCTTAGTTGCAGGTCCTTCTAGTTGTGGCATATGGGATGCCGCCTCAACGTGGCCTGAGGAGCGGTGCCATGTGCACGCCCAGGATCCAAACCCTGGGACGCCGCAGCGGAGTGCAGGAACTTAACCACTTGGCCACGGGGCTGGCCCCTCAAAAAATTATTACTGTGCTGTTGATGATAACCACAAATGCAAGTCTTACCCAGAGTATGCAAGAAAATTTAAACAATAATTAGTTTTATGGTCATGTTAAATTTTCATTCAGAATTTTATGCGATAAACATAGAACAACACCTCTTCCCACCATGTCTTGTCTTGTACTCTTTAAACTATGATCACAGCATTCCCAGACTGTGATCTCTTTCAACGTTGATCACACCCCTACCTTCCATACACCACCACAACAGGGAATATATGTGAGGGGTCCACGAGTGGAGCAAGAGGAGTGGTGCCATTTGTGCATGCCTCATTTGGTATGACTTAAGACTGACATGAGAGACAGTATTGTATTACCATATCATTCAGAGGCAAAAAAGGACATCAGTTGGAAAGGTCCTGTTGGCACTGTGGAGCAAGTCTCAAAAGCACCCAGAAATGACTGCCTGACATATGTCCCAGAGTCTTTGGAGGGGATAGAATGACCCTGAGTGCCAGTGTGTGTGTGTGGGGGGGTGTGTGTGTATGATGATGTACAGGATAAAAGATACCTACTGCCACTCTGTTGTCCTCTGGTGCTATGGACCACAGGCAGCTCCACATCAGAATACTGATGGGAGAGGATCAACACAGGGACCCATACACACAACTCAAGCCTAAGGGTTGGTGGAGAATGGTTGGTAGCCCAGAGGCCTGAACTCATCTTCAGTCTGACCCCAATTAGGCATGTCACCACCATCCTGGAGACCCAATCTCATGCATTTCCACAGAAGAAATATTGTGCTGGCTAGCAAGAGTGATCAGCTCACAAGCATGCCTTCTTGGAATTGAAATGAGGTCATAGAGCATTGGAATGACCCCAGAGGCACGTGTTCCAGAGGTCCTCAGGTATCCTGGGATTGGAGAATGTCATGAAGGGGAGAAACTGGGACCAGGGATCATGAAGGGCCTGGTTTGGACTGAGCCTTAATGGCTCTACTGGACCTGGCTAGTCCTAGGCAATGAGGGAGATAGAAAATTTCTGGGAAGGCCCTTCAAAGCATGAGATCCTCTGAGGCACAGGACCCAAGACAGGGGCCTGGGAATAAGCATGTTATTATAAGGAAGTGATTGCTATGTGACTTACGTGGATAAGTCATAAAAAGAGCCTTTGTCTAGCTCTCTCTATCACTGGGATTGCTCCCTCTGGGAGAAGCCAGTCCTCCTGCTGCGAGGACGTTCAAATAGCTGTATGGAGGAGTCCACATAGCGAAGACGTAAGGCTTCGACAGCCAGCACTAATTTGTCCTCTATATGAGTGAGCCACCTTAGAAGTAATTCCTCTAGCCCCAGTCAAACCTCTGGATGACTGAAGCCCCTGCTGACATGTGACTGCAATCTCATGAGAGACCCTGAGCCAGAAATAGAATGAATAATCTAGGTCATCAAGAATGAATAACATATGTCAACATTATGCAGGTAAAACTCTTGGCAACCTATTGCTCCAGGTGGAGAATGCAATATTAACTTGACAAAAGGTCTCTTGTTCCTTAAGTATGGCACGGCAATAGAGCTGCTGAGCCTGAAAGGGCCACACTAGTACAAAGGTAAAAACCTCTGCAGTAACCCTGTGGAACCAGATAGGCCCTGTCCCCAAGCACTTGTAGCCCCAGAAATGTGACAGAATTTAGAGTGGGGAGGGGAGTGGACCCCCAAGGAAGACTGACAATACATTTTCTCCCACTCTGGAGGAATGAGGTTCAGAGTAAATATTAGGTTGCACCACAGAAAAAAAAACCCTATATTTATTGCATACCTGAGTTCATGTACCGAGAATCATACCCTACACATTTGAATTCTTTATTGAAAAGATAGCTGTTTATCCTTCTAAAAAGTGATTTCCTAAATCCTGGATTCTGATCAAATCTCCACTGATCAAATGCTTAATCTAAATTTCTTCCCTTATTTTGCCAGAGCAGTTTCTGTCCATGGGCCTTTTTCCTCATCTCTAAAATGAGGGGCGGGAGTGGGGTGAGGCAGGTGGAATCTAAGTTTTGTGCAGCCTGAAACATCTACAATTGTGGGGCTATATTTAAGAAAAAGGATATAAAATTATGTAATAAAATAAATATTTATTTAGAATAAGAAATCACTACAGATTTTGAAATGCTGACAAAATGACAAACATCAGAAAAATAACTCCTCCCTGGCAACCACGATACGCTTTTTTTTCTGTTTTTTGGCTGCATACTTTTTGTCTCTTCATATGACCATTTTGTACTATTTTTATAGAAATATTAGAAAGATAAATTAGTAAAAAAAATAGTTTTAAAAATTGATAATTTAGAAACTTTTTTTTTTTATCAGTTTCGCAAGTCCTTACAATAGGTTCTTGCACAAGTGGTGCTTCTGGCTGGGGACCAGCCCTCAGGGAGCTCCAGCCCTTTGATCTCCCTTGGCTTAGTTTCTTCGGGGCTGCCAGGGCAGCTCCGCCACATCGCCGCCCTGGTCTCCTCTCCCACCCACTCCATTCCTCTCCCAACTCGAAGGACCAAGGTGACTATAAAGAGCTGCCCACCTCTCGCATGGGGAAGGTGGTCCTGGCAGCTCTCTGGCCCTGCCCATGGTCCTAGGACTACCACTTGGGCTTAGAGGGTGACCTCCAGGCTGGGGTCCGAGCATACGATGCAGGACTGGGGCTGCTCTTTCCTCCTTGTGTTCCTGGAGAATTCGCTGAGCCTTCAAACGTGCTCTGAAGCTTAAGCTCCACGAGATTTACGGTAAATGGGACCCAGTGAGAGCGCTTTTCTATGTGTTCTCTAAACCTCTTTCTTTCCCCCTTTAACATCCAATGATAAGCCTGAAACTAGAATCCCAGGACTTGGCAGCGCTCTTCCATCACGCGTCGTGGGGGCTGTATTCCTCGCTAGGTGTCTTGAGTGGGACCTGCCCCTCTTCACTTTCTCCACTAGAGGCGGCTGTGGACAGCAACCCTTCTTTACTAGGGAGGAAGAAGGCCGAGACCTTTTCCTTCGACGCCCGTTGGCGACCAGAGTGTAGACCGACAAGGGCACTAGCGAATGGCTCTGAAGTAGGCAGGCGATGTTTATGCCTGTACAGCCAATGGAAAGGCAGAAGTGCGGCCAACGGCCAATGAAGACTGGCTTTAAAAAGCGCGAGGGCGGGGCTTCCCTCGAGGGGCGGACGCAGGGTAAAGCGTCTGGAGCGGACCCTGGGAGAGCCAGAAGCACATCCGGTGTTAGAAGAGCCGTGTAGGCTCCTGAGACGCTGGTAGGAAGGTACGTCTGAAGCTGGGACTGCGCAAGCCGGGAGTGAGAAGTGGAAAGGGAGTTAGGAGTTATTGTCTGAGCAAGAGTGGGAGTAGTCTCCACTTTCGGACAGACTGCGTCCTGGGGGAACGGGGCCCTGGTCGGCGACTGGACTCCGGGAAGCTGGGCGGGGAGGGGAGAAGCTAGGGAACTAGTATCGCGCATGCGCAACCGCCCCGGAGTGGGGGAGGGGCGGGGGCGAGTCCGCCGGGTCTTTGGGGGCGTCGAGGCGGGGGGCGCCAGCGAAGGCCCTGTCTTAGTCTCCTTTCCCTCCCTCGTCCTCCTCCTCCGCCAAGTCTAGAAGCGGGGGCCCGTTGGCCCCTCCTCGACCCTTCGGATTCAGGGAACGTCCCCCGCCCCTTCCTTCCGAGGTGAACGGAAGCGAAAGCTCTTGGGTTTGTGGTCACCCCCGCCCCACCCGAGCGATCGCTGCTGTGCTGCGGGGCCTCTGGCCGGGCCGCCTCTGGGCGAGCGGCGGGGGCCTCGAGAAGGGCCTGGTCGGGCGGGCTGCCCTGTCACGGCGGGGCGGGTGATGTCACACTGCTCTGTGACACGCGAGGCTGCTGGTTACTTGTAAGCCAACAGCAGAGGCGAGAGGTGAGAGGAGACCGGGGCTTGGCCTGGCTTCCCAGCCCCACGGGGCAGCCCCGCTAGTCTGATTGGTTACCTCCGGACAGGTGAGGTGGCCTTGGCTCTGCTTGGTCCTGAGCCTTGTGGGCGTCATTCTCAAAGTCCGCTCCGGAAAGGCGTCGTCGGGCGGTTGTTTTTCTCTCGGACCTTCTTGCGGGAGCCGTGGTAATAAGTAGCCTGGGGTATTTTTGTTTGCTTATTAAGTGTGGAATTGCTACCCCGTGCCAGCCCAGGTTGCATTGCCCACCTCATCAGCCTTTCATTGGCCAAACGCTAACAACCACCTCTCTGAACTTGAGACTCTGTTCTAGCAATAGTTAACCTGTGGATGTGTAATCCAGAAGAGCTGACTGTGCCGGAGACACAGACAGGTTTCAAGGTTAAAAGTTAATGGCAAATGGGCTTTTTAAGTGACTTATTGATATTTATTTCTAGTTTATTTTTTGGTTAAATGTGTAGTTTAACAATTCAGTTCAAGAGAGATTATGTAAGTTGCGTAGCCACATTTCTTACGGCTTCTGCAAACACTTATTTCTGTAATTATTAGATTTACTCTTTTTGGTGTTTTTTTTTTTTTTTTTAAGTCTTCTTTGTCTAATGTTTTTTGTCCTGGCTTCGAGAGTATGTTGACGTTTAGATTCTCTGCCGTTTTCCTCCAGTGGGGGCAGAATGGTTGAATCCTTGAGAAATGCAGCCCGTAATTTGGATTGAGGGTTTCCTTCTTCCGTTAATCATCTTGTTGTGGAAACATGGCTTAGTACCCTCTTTCTTCCCTTCTCTCCCTTACCCCCCATTGATGTGACTGCAGTCTTACTCTCCTAAAGAATAGGAAAGATAAAATTAATCCAGCTGTTTAGTCAACATTTCTGTTTTTTCTCCTGATTATGGATATAGTTCATGTTTGTTGTAGAAATGCTGAAAAATACAGAAAAACATAATAGGGATCAGCATATGTTAATTTCTTTCTTTCTTTTCTTTTTTAAAGATTTCTCTTGACCCTATGGCTGGAACTGCCTTAATGAAAACTTGCTTTTCTACTGTAGGGGGTAATAGTAGAAAGAGCACCAGCTTTTAGAGGTCAGAAGACCCTTAATCTGGTTCTGGCTCCATTATTTATTTTAACTTTCTGATGTTGGTCAAGTCAATATTAATATTCCTTTAGCATTTTACAATGATTTCACACAGGTTTCATATTGGTATTCAGTAAGCTTGGTAGAGCAAGCATTAATTAATTATCCTTATCTTACATATACGGAAGCCTAGATGACGTTAGGTAAAATGATTTTCCCAAAGTTATGTGGTAGAAAATGGCAGGACTTGTGACTCCAAATCTGATAATCTTGCCACTATTCGCTGTCTTTTTGATCTTTCTTTTTAATCTTTAAAGTGGGACTAATCATTCTTGGCCTTTCCTCATGGATTGATATGAAGATCAAAGAGGATAATGTATGGAAAAGGACTTTGAAAGTTGTAAAATTTTGTATAAATGTAGTCAGTGGTATTATAGAAGGTACTACTGCTGGTCTGAAGAGTTTCACTTTATTTCATAAACTACCCAAGGGTATAATCACCTCTGGGAACACACTGAATATTCTCTTGATGCTCGCTCTTCTGAATTTTCCTTTACGACTTTGACTTGGCTGTAAGATGTGGTAGAAGTGTCTTCCACTTCACCCTGTTTTGTGTGCCCCCCCCCCCAAGTTTCTAACCAAATTTCATGGAGTAGCTTTTATGTCATACACATTTTGTTTTCCAAAGAGAATATTCAAACCAAGGAGAGAGACTGTAGAGGTTGACTTTTAGGACCACTTGCGTGACCCTTCAAGGTCGGCTCCCCTTTGAGCCACCTGGGGAATGTGACTTGAGGTTACAACACTCTTATCTGATAATGGGGTCTAGAATTGCTCTGGAGACTCCTGGTTGTGCTTAAGTCTGGGAGATAGTGAGCTGAATCCCTACAAGCTCTGCTCTCAAGGTGCTTACAACCAAATGTGTAGGAGGAGAATTGGAATCCAAAACACTTGAAAAAAGAGCTTCAAGAATGAAGGTTGAGTCTGGGTGTGCTGGTTGTCCTAATCTCTGCCTGCTCTCATTTGGGCTAAATATGGTGTTATTGGGGAGGGTTTGGTGGTTTATAGTGGAAGATGATGTGTTTAGAACATTGGTACCTTCTTATGATTCAATGTCTGCCAAACAGTTGTGATTAGAAAGAGAGAGATTCAGTAGTGTCAAAGTTTGGTACAAAAAAATAATTTATTGAAGGCAGTAGGCATTCCATCTCCAGTTACTAGTTTGGTTCTGAGGCAGCCCCCATGAGAGACAAGATTCGGTGTTAGCTAATCCAGGAATTTTCATCCAAGGTAAGAGGGGCTGAGACATCTAGGGTCCAAATCTAGGATGATCAAAGCCCATCCCTAGTCCAAGCAGAATTCCTTGGATTTCCTGCAACGGAACTGACCTACCTTCTAGGAGAGGCAAGGAAAGCATCAAGCTAATGACCATGGACTTCATCAAATTTTCTACTGCCTCAGATTATCACTTAGCGGTTATTAGGCTGTCTCAAAACGCCCTGTGGCCCTGTGGGACAGGAGATACAGTGTGAATGTACCAGAGGAGAGGCTTGCCATTTAAACAAAAGTAATTTTAACCAGTAATAAGATTTTATCAATTTCCTTTAAATTTCAATTTATGACTCCCCTCCTCCCTAGTTTAATTTTACTCTCATTTGGGTAAATATTAAGCCTTTGGGATATAGCTAGCTGTGAGTTATGGTGGAATATATTTTTTTAAAAATGAATTTACGGGTCCCGTGTAAATTAGGCTTGCGAAAAATGTCTTCTAAAACTAGACTTTTAAAAGGGAAGATCATGCACTGAAGACATGAGAGTAATGAGATTTCCACTAGTAGCAACAGTGGTTCACATATTGAGCTGGTCTTATTTAAATGAAGCACTATTCTAAGCACTTTGTTTGTCTTATGTCACCTAATCCTCAACCCTATGAAGCAGGGAATATTATATATTTCTTTTCTACAAATGAAACTGAAGCATGGTGAGGTTAACTGCCAGAAACTTGCTGCATGTCACACAGCTAAGAAAATAACAGCCAAGATTCAAACTTGGTAGGCCATGCTCTTAACCACAGAGCTAGGGAGCTGGTTATACAGAGTCTGAAAACTATTCGATAGGAAAACTACTGGAAAATTACAATCCCTCCTCCCCTTTTTTTCAACAACATGGGATTTTTCTTTTAAGTATCAATTTGGTCCCTTCTGGATGGGTGGGAACAGGGTTCAACGTGGTTGAATTGCTACAACAGGAATGAAGAAACATATAATTCACAAACTAAATGTTTAATTAAATGTGTGAACAATGTTTCTTTGACTTGCTGGTTTAATGTTAAATTGTATACACTGAGGCAGCTTTTGTCCTGGCTCCAGCAATCAGCAGGCTTTTATTTTTCAAAGGCAAGGATTTTTTTTTAATACATACTAAATGCATGGTGGTTTATGTTTGCATAGCTTTTTGCCGCTTGGTCATGTTTCTTTCTTTCTTTTTTTAATAATTATTTTTTATTTTTTTCCAAGGAAGATTAGTCCTGAGCTAACATCTGCAGCCAATCCTCTTCTTTTTGCTGAGGGAGATTGGCCCTGAACTAACATCTGAGCCCATCTCCCTCTATTTTATATGTGGGATGCCTACCACAGCATGGCTTGATGAGCAGTGCATAGGTCTATGCCAGGGATCTGAACTGGCGAACCCCGGGCCGCTGAAGCAGAGTGCGTTAACGTAACCACTGTGCTACCAGGCAGGCCCTTAGCCACTTGGCCATGTCTCACATAGGCTGTACTTAACAGTTGTTAGAACAAGATTGTAGAGAATTTTTTTTTTTTTAATTTAAGCCCTGGCCCTTGATAATCTTTCATTTTAGGACAAGGGTAAGGAAGATACCCAGAACAAAACAACTAACAAGACATAAGACATAGATATTTATTGGTAAGAATATCTGTCTCCTCCTGCTGCCCCTCCCTCCCCAAGCAAAAACAGACCCCAGGAATACCTAACTCAAAACAACACGTTGCTTAAGTTTTTCTTTCTTGGTAAAGCTGTGTAGTAAGTTTTTTGTTTTGTTTTGGGTGGCTCTAGCAGAAGAGGCTAGCCCAGGGAACCACATAATGGTGACACTTCCAATAAAGCTTTAGCAGTATATGCATGACAAATTTTGACAGATTCTGACAAGTTTTGGTATTCCTGCTCTCCTAAGAATGAAGGCATAAAATGGAACTCCGAACCAAATTAAAGGAATTTGGTCTCCGAACCAAATTAAAGGAATTTGGTTTTGATTGACACCTGAATATTTACTTCTCATTTACAAATGCAATGCAGGCAAATTTCCCATGAATCTGGCAGGCACTGTCCAAATTTATTCTATGTAAATAATCCCACCTCCCTGTTTTCGATTTGAGTATAGAACTGGGGAGTGGAAGAGAGGATCCAATTTCTAGATTTCTGTTTGAGTTGGCGGCCAGGGTGAGGCAGAGCATTGCTGGTATTGATTTTGGAATGGAGTTAGATGTCTGTTAGGGAGACTACTATTTTGGATAATTTTGAGCAACTTGCGGTGTACTTTCCCCCCTTTATTGTGGTAAAATATACATAACATAAAGTTGATCACTTTAATGTACTTGTTTTTAAACAAAGATTTTCATTTAACTGTGGGCCCCTCTGGAATGTTGCTGAGTTACTTGGTTAATAGTTTGAATCCTTCAAGCTCTTTTAAGAGCTGAGTGTTCCTGGGACTGAAAATACTGTTGGTATGGGAGCTGCTATTTTTGAGTTATGAATGCAATTTAATCTTGTTCAGCCGAGTTTGCATATTCACCATTGAAATGTAGATATCTTTTCCGTGCAGCTGAAGAGCACAAGTGGTTGAGGCTAAGATAAAAACCTGGTGAGTTTAGTCTATCTGGCAAAACTTGTAAGAACAGTTTTAACTCATTACTTATCTGTATGTTATTCTTGTCTGTTTGGAACAGACCTAGAGCAAATTGTCATGTTTCCTTGATTCTAAGACCTAACTTTTTTCCCCTCATATTTTGACAGTTCTGAAATCAATCGTTGTACATGCATGTCATTATTTATTAAATGTATACCGTATTGCATTTTCCCCCCCATAAAGCTATTAAAATTGCTATGTGTCTTTGCATCTAGAAAATTTGGTGGTTACGTGTTCCACTTAAATTTTAGAATCGGTAGTGATGTTGGAAGACTGGTTTTATTTTATTTATCTTTTTTATGACTTAAACCACAAGGCACTACTAAATCATGGAGAAATTCCTCTTTGACACCTCCCTCCCTACTCTCACAACCTTTGATAGTTTTGGTTTTTCCATCAGCAGTTGTAAGAGAGGCGGTTAGTACCCCCTGGGGAAATGTCAAAGAGCAAACTGGGAAAGAGGAGTTTCTGCCATTCTCCCCTCCCACAGTTTCCACTCAGTGGGGTCTGGTTGCAGTGTTGCTCCTTTCTGATTTACAATCCCCTGGGTATTTGAGGGTTTACTAACCCCACCTCCTTTGTTTAACTCTTGAAATTGGAAGCAAGAGGTACTTGAGCGTTGTTGTTGTGAATACTGAGAAACTTGGCTCCGAAGTTTGCTTCAGTGCTGTTGCAAGTTCTGTCTAGGGATGTCATTAGGGGTGTTAATGGAAGCCTTAAACAAAGACACTTTCCAGGTGCTGGATTCTGCCATCCTCTAAGTGTGCTCTCTAGAGGACATGCTCATCATGGTTGTGGAAGGCTGTGGTTGGCCGTGCAACAGCCTGCAATAATTGCACCATCTAGATCAAGAGGGCCCAGAGCCCTGTGACTTAGAGGTGTGAGTAACAGCTTAGTAGGTTCTGCAGCCTCTCACTGTAGCCATCCTTAACCACTGAATTAACAAAAGAATTGAGGTGAGTAGGGATGTTGGTGAGAAAGGAAGGAGGAAAACTAGAGAAAGCAAGCTAGCCATTGTAATTGTTTCATTTGTGAGAGAGAGCCTCAGGAAACAAATGATGCTTGTGAACTCTAAGAATGGCGTCTTCCCACTGGCCCAGAATTCCTCAAGAGGTCGGTTTGGGGATTGTAAATTTTACTGCTTGGATTAATTTTGCTGAATATTGGTCTAGGTGCTGATTAGCATGGGCATGAGTGATTGGCCTGTTTTTCAAACAAATTACCTTTTGGATTTTAATCCTCCCCCCACCACCCTCCCACCCTGCTTTTGGTAGATTTGAAATGGATGGGCATTATGGGTCTGATAAGAATCTGGAGGATTGATATTTAGGAAAGGCGAAAGCCCTCGATTAAATTTTTAGTTCTATAGATTGAATGTGTTTATTTAGGATTGCCTGTGAGATAGGGGGGAGAGTAAAACGTAAGAGCCTGACTTCATGGTATTGATGTAACCTGGGTATAGTTCAGTTTAAAAATGCACTTTCTGACTTATTGAGACATTGGCAAGATCTGAATAAGGTCTGTAGATCAGATAATAGTATTGTGTCAGCGTTAGTTTATATTTTGATCATTGTTTTCAGAATATACACACTGAAGTACTTAGCGATAAAGAGGCATAGTGTCAGCATCATTAGGAAAAAATAGTTTTAAGGCTGTATATTGCTATGGGGGGATAAGGCAAATATGGTGAAATATTAACATTTAGGAAATCTGGGTGAAGGGTATACAGGAATTCTTTGTACTATTCCAACTCTTCTGTAGGAAAGGTTCTAAAACATGTTTAAAAAAAAACTTTCTGCACAAATTCCTTTATCGTCGAGGAACTTTCCTCTTTTTTAAATTGTGGATTCTTTTCCATTCTAAAATGCATTAGATGCAAAGTTTGTAATGTATGTATTTAAAATGCAAATCCTAGTGCCAGACCCAGCTTTATAGTTTTTCTTTTCTATCTTTGAGGCGCTATACCTTTGCTGAGGGAATTCTCTAGTATCTTGAAACAATGACATAGAATTGCTTTATGTTCCAGTGAGTGGGTCCTTTTAACTAGATTGCTAATTGAGAATTTCTCAAAGAAACAGTCTTCTTTTTTCTTCTTCTCCCCAAAGCTCCCCAGTACATAGTTGTATATTCTTTTTTTTTTTTTTTCTGCTTTTATCTTCCCAAACCCCCCATACATGGTTGTATATCTTAGTTGCAGGTCCTTCTAGTTGTGGCATCATAGTTGTATATTCTAGTTGCAGGTCCTTCCAGTTCTGCTATCTGGGATGCCACCTTGGCATGGCCTGATGAGGGGTGCTGGGTCCTTGCCTAGGATCCGAACCGGCAAAACTCTGGGCTGCTGAAGCCAACCACTCCGCCATGGGGCCAGCTCCACAAACTGTCCTTTAAAGGGGCAAATTACCTTCTGAAAGAAGAGAAATCAAATGCTAGTAATCATTTAGGGAGGAGAAGAAGAAGAGTTCATTTCCTCTGTCCCCTTTAAAATGGTTGAGTATGATTGCAAATGTATTCTAGAAGAAATCATATAAAAATGAAAATGGTTGTGTTAGGGCAGTGGAGTTTTAGATAACTTTTCATTTTTCCAAACTTTATGTTGCTATTTTTCATAAGGAAGTTATGTTATCTTGTATATCCTTGTGTCTTTAAAATAACCTTTCTTCCTTTTATCCTTGATTCTGCAGAGCGGAGGCTGTGTCCCACAGAGTCTGGCATCATGAACATATTTGATCGGAAGATCAACTTTGATGCGCTTTTAAAATTTTCCCATATGTAAGTGTTTTGACCTTGACTGTAGTTCCTTATTGTATTTCTTTTCATATCTGGTTTCTTTTCCTCTTCCTAGTTTATTAACTTTTGTATGTATAAACTAACATAATAATTTTGCTAGAATTGAGAGGATCTGATAAAAGCATCCGGATTCTAAGGGCTGCTCTGTGGTCACTGGAAAGCCAGATAGTTGCTCTAGCTTGGGTACTGATTGTTCATAGTTTTGGGTTTTTGGCTCTTCCCCAGCATTTAAGATTCTCTGTTAGTTAATTAACCTATTTCAAAACCTTCCTTTTTTAATTGCATTATAATTTTCATATATTCACTGGGAAGGAGAAGAGAGGGAAATGATTCTTGGCTTAGAGATGAGATTGGTCCCAGAGTGATGGCCGTTATTAACATTCTTTCCTAGAACCCCCTCGACGCAGCAGCATCTGAAAAAGGTCTATGCCAGTTTTGCCCTGTGTATGTTCGTGGCAGCTGCGGGGGCCTATGTCCATGTGGTCACTCATTTCATTCAGGTAAGAGCAGTTTTCTCTCCTAGTTGCTGTAGCACAAAGTGCATTAGGCAGAAACTAGCTCAGCAGGGTGGTACAAGCCTGTCCCCCTCCTTAGTCCTTTTCAGTGGTTTGGGATCTGAACTCAGCCAGAGCCAGCTGGTAAATCAGGACATGTAGAGCCATTTAAATTTCTGGCAACTGTGCCCTTTCTAAATACTGAAAACAGAATGTCTTAATCCTGACACTGAGTGGTGTGCTCCTGACGTACAAGACCCCGCTGAGTAGAGGCATGATGTGCATGCTGGGGTTCTTCTGCACAGTGGCCTTTTTATATTTTCCTCCATTCTTCCTCTTTTTTGCCTGAATGACTGTGGAGAGCTTGGATACAAAACACTGATTGTATGATTAATTATCAGAAGAGGCAGGGTTGAGACCTTTAAGGGTTTGACCCATTTTATCTCTGATACACTTATTATATCTGCATGGTTGAGTGAAAACCTTCAACAACTCGTTTTCCTGTGTTGAGAGAGAGTTTGAGTTTGGCTGGCAGGAATAAATGGGACAGTTGAGGAGTAACAAAAAGTTAGAAATTCTCTCTAACCAAGACTTGTCCCTTTTAGAGTGTCCTTTTTTGTATAAGTACAGGGGTCGACCTGTGTTGGCATTTGTCACTATGCCTATGCTGAAGCATCTGTTGGCAGGGGTTGTGTAAAAGATTACTCTAGACACTCAAAGGATAGGAGTTTGATCCCTCAAGTTTAGATTAAAACATACTCCACTTTTAGGTGAGAGTGGTCCTTTTGGTTTCTGGTTGTGTTTTGTTTTTTTAAGTAATGTAGTAAATTACAGTCATCCTCATTATTTGTGGATTCCATATTTGTGAATTTACCTACTCACTAAAATTTATTTGTGACTCTAAAATGGTTACTCATGGTGCTTTTGCTGACATTTGCAGTTATACCCAGAGTGGCAAAAAATTTGAGTTGCCCATCACACCATGTTCCAGCTGAGGTTGAACAGGCAACACACTGCCTTATTTCATGCTCTCATACTGTAAACAAGTGTCCTTTCCATGGTCTATTTAGTGCCATGTTTTTTGCAATTTTGTGATTTTTCTTGGTGATTCTGCTGTTTAAAATGGCCCCCAAGCATAGTGCTAAATTGCTGTCTAGTGTTCCTGAGTGCAAGAAGACTGTGGTATGCCTTATGGAGAAAATATGTATCTAGATTAGCTTTTGTTCAGGCATGAATTATGGTGCTGTTGGTTATGAGTTCAATGTTAATGAATCAACTATATTTATCAAATAAAGTGTCTTTAGACAGAAAACACTTAAAACAAGGTTATATATTATCAATTGATGAAAGTGTGGTGACTAGAAGCTCACAATAACCTAAACCTTTATTTCCCCCAGGAGCAATTCTTTGGTATTCGCTAGTTTGTTGTATGGTGAGGGCCTGATTCCTGGTTCATAAACTGCTTTCTTCTTGCTGTGTCCCCACATGGGGGAAGGGGCAAGGGAGCTTTCTGGGATCTCTCTTATAAGGACACTGATCTCTTTCATGAAGACTCCACCCTTATGACCTAATCACCTTCTAAAGACCCCGCCTCCAAATACCATTGCATTGAGAGTTAGGATTTAAACATGAATTTCTGGGGGACACAAACATTCAATCCACAGCACCCTCTCAGTCTTTTTGCTCTGTATGTGTATATGTATTTTAAGGTGATCAAAAAGGAATCCTTTCTACTTG
The DNA here is from genome assembly GCF_021613505.1 of Equus quagga. Lineage (NCBI taxonomy): Eukaryota > Metazoa > Chordata > Mammalia > Perissodactyla > Equidae > Equus > Equus quagga. Next base: position 18,366,616 of record NC_060267.1, on the reverse strand, counting down.
TTCTACAGATTGCAGTGTGCTTCAAACACTTGTCATTTTGATTCATCTTTTCTATTTCTTGGGCAAGACTCGTTTGACTTGGGTAGCCGTGCTTGATGGACTACCCAGGCTGGGAGAGCCTCCAGGAACCACTCCTGTCCTTCAAAGCTTCTGGTTTTTCTCCTCAGCCCCCACTGCCTTTTCCCCTGCCTCCAGATTAGAAGCAAATATTTGGAAGTTCAGATGAATATTTGAACCCAGTAAGGTCTCCTGCAAAATAAATGTGATACTTTCAAGTATTTAATTATTGACTCTGCATCTGACAGGCTGGCCTGCTTTCTGCCTTGGGCTCCCTGGGGTTGATGATTTGGCTGATGGCAACACCTCATAGCCATGAAAGTGAGCAAAAAAGACTTGGACTTCTTGCTGGATTTGCTTTCCTTACAGGTATGTTAGGGGATTGGTCTAATTTTGAGGAGGGAAACTGTATTTTTCCTCTCTCTTTACACTAAGGCCTGAGATTTGTATTTATCCTGACTCACCCCAACTGGCATACTGTACTATCCAGTCTTGTGTTTGAGTGTATTTTGCTTTGTACTGCTTTCTTATTTCGTATAGGTGCATCTTCCTTCTCCAAGGAAAGGGTAAGCTCTTTGTGACTGGTGACTATGACTTCCACTTTTGTATCCAAAAACAAGCATTTGTGTGCTTGAATGAATGAGGTTCAAGAGCTTAGGTCCTATAAGTTGTTAATGGTAGATGTGGGACTAAACTAGGCCCGAGAATCTGACTTAGTTGGGCTCACACTGACAACTGTCACAGGAGCATCTGTTCTCAACCTTGCAGACAGCTAATTAAAGCCATATATTGAGACTCATCCTACAGGGCACTTTGCTGATTCTCAAGAAAAGAATTAAAAGCACAACTCTTCTAGAATTGTTAAGGAAAACAGGACTCGAGCTACATAGTAAAAATACTTGCAAAGCAACATTTGAGTTAGTACAACTCATTATGAGTACATCTAATCTTTAGTGTTGGAGAAATTGTGAAAAGGAAGGGATTTAGTGAATAAAATTTTTGTGTCAGGGAAAGCTATTTTTTTTTATTATTATTATTATTTTTTATTGAGTTATTGATAGGTTACAATCTTGTGAAATTTCAGTTGTACATTAATGTTTGTCAGTCATGTTGTAGGTGCACCATTTCACCCTTTGTGCCCACCCCCCACCCCACCTTTCCCCTGGTATCCACTAAACTGTTCTTAGTCCACATTTTTAAATTCCTCATATGAGTGGAGTCATACACAGATTATCTTTCTCTTGCTGGCTTATTTCACTTAACATAATTCTCTCAAGGTCCATCCATGTTATTGCAAATGGAATGATTTTGTTCTGTTTTGCAGCTGAGTAGTATTCCATTGTATATATGTACCACATCTTCTTTATCCATTCGTCTGTTGCTGGACACTTAGGTTGCTTCCACGTCTTGGCTATTGTAAACAGTGCTGCAATAAACATTGGGGTGCACAGGACTTTTGGGATTGCTGACTTCAGGCTCTTTGGATAAATACCCAGTAGTGGGATGGCTGGATCGTATGGTAGTTCTATTTTTAGTTTTTTGAGGAATCTCCATACTGTTTTCCATAGTGGCTGCACCAGTTTGCATTCCCACCAGCAGTGTATGAGGGTTCCTTTTTCTCCGCAACCTCTCCAACATTTGTTGCTGTTAGTTTTAGATATTTTTGTCATTCTAACGGGTGTAAGGTGATATCTTAGTGTAGTTTTGATTTGCATTTCCCTGATGGTCAGCGATGATGAGCATCTTTTCATGTGCCTATTGGCCATCAGTATATCTTCTTTGGAGAAATGTCTGTTCATGTCTCCAGCCCATTTTTTGATTGGGTTGTTTGATGTTTTCCGATTGAGTTGCGAGAGTTCTTTATATATTAAGGATATTAAGCCTTTGTCAGATATATGACTTGCAAATATTTTTTCCCAGTTCGTGGGTTGTTTTTTTGTTTCAATCCTGTTTTCATTTGCCTTGAAGAAGCTCTGTAATCTGATGAAGTCCCATTTGTTTATTCTTTCTATTGTTTCCCTTCTCTGAGAAGGCATGGTGTCCGAAAAGATCCTTTTAATACTGATGTCAAAGAGTGTACTACCTACGTTTTCTTCCAGAAGCCTTATGGTTTCAGGTCTCACCTTTAGGTCTTTAATCCATTTTGAGTTTATTTTGGTGAATGCTGAAAAAGAATGGTCAATTTTCATTCTTTTACATGTGGCTGTCCAGTTTTCCCAGCACCATTTGTTGAAAAGACTTTCTTTTCTCCATTGTATGCCCTCAGCTCCTTTGTCAAAGATAAGCTGTCCATAGATGTGTGGTTTTATTTCTGGGCTTTCAATTCTGTTCCATTGATCTGTGCACCTGTTTTTGTACCAGTACCATGCTGTTTTGATTACTGTAGCTTTGTAGTATGTTTTGAAGTCAGGGATTGTGATGCCTCCCATTTTGTTCTTTTTTCTCAGGATTGCTTTAGCAATTCGGGGTCTTTTGTTGCCCCATATGAATTTTAGGATTCTTTGTTCTAATTCTGTAAAGAATGTCGTTGGGATTCTGATTGGGATGGTGTTGAATCTGTAGATTGCTTTAGGTAGAATGGACATTTTAACTATGTTTATTCTTCCAATCCATGTACATGGAATGTCTTTCCATCTCCTTATGTCGTCATCCAATTCTCTCAGAAAGGCCTTGTAATTTTCATTATATAGGTCCTTCACTTCCTTAGTTAAATTTACCCCAAGGTATTTTATTCTTTTTGTTGCGATTGTGAATGGTATTGTATTCTTGAGTTCTTTTTCTGTTGGTTCATTACTGGAGTATAGAAATGCTACTGATTTATGCAAATTGATTTTATACCCTGCAACTTTGCTGTAGTTGTTGATTACTTCTAAGAGTTTTCCAATGGATTCTTTGGGGTTTTCTATATATAAGATCATGTCGTCTGCAAACAGTGAGAGTTTCACTTCTTCCCTCCCTATTTGGATTCCTTTTATTCCTTTTTCTTGCCTGATTGCTCTGGCCAGGACCTCCAGTACTATGTTAAATAAGAGTGGTGATAGAGGGCATCCTTGTCTCGTTCCTGTTTTCAGGGGGATGGGGTTCAGTTTTTGCCCATTGAGTATGATGTTGGCTATGGGTTTGTCGTATATGGCCTTTATTATGTTGAGGTAGTTTCCTTCTATGCCCATTTTGGTCAGAGTTTTCATCATAAATGGCTGTTGGATCTTGTCAAATGCCTTCTCTGCATCTATTGAGATGATCATGTGGTTTTTATTCCTCAGTTGGTTGATGTGGTGTATCACGTTGATTGATTTGCGGATGTTGAACCATCCCTGTGTCCCTGGTATGAATCCCACCTGATCCTGATGTATGATTCTTTTGATGAATTGCTGAATTCTGGTTGCCAAAATTTTGTTTAGAATTTTTGCATCTATGTTCATCAGTGATATTGGCCTGTAGTTCTCTTTTTTCATGGTGTCCTTGTCAGGTTTTGGTATCAGCGTGATGTTGGCCTCATAGAATGTGTTAGGAAGTGTTCCATCTTCCCTAATTTTTTGGAATAGCTTGAAAAGGATGGGTATTAAATCCTCTCTGAAAGTTTGGTAGAATTCCCCAGGAAAGCCATCTGGTCCTGGGGTTTTATTCTTTGGGATGTTTTTGATTGCTGTTTCAATCTCTTTCCTTGTGATTGGTCTGTTCAAATTGTCTGCCTCTTCTTGAGTGAGCTTTGGGAGACTGTAGGAGTCCAAGAATTTATCCATTTCCTCTAGGTTATCCATTCTGTTGGCGTATAGTTTTTTGTAGTATTCTCTTATAATCCATTGTATTTCTGCAGAGTCTGTTATTTCTCCTCGCTCATTTCTGATTTTGTTTATTTGAGCTTTCTGCCTTTTTTTCTTTGTAAGTCTGGCTAGTGGTTTGTCAGTTTTATTTATCTTCTCAAAAAACCAGCTCTTTGTCTCATTGATCCTTTCTACTGCCTTTTTCATTTCAATAGTATTTATTTCTGCTCTGATTTTTATTATTTCTCTCCTTCTGCTGACTTTGGGCTTCATTTGTTCTTTCTTCTCTAGTTCAGTTAGGTGTGCTTTAAGGTTGCTTATTTAGGATTTTTCTTGTTTGTTAAGATGTGCCTGTATTGCGATGAATTTTCCTCTTACTACAGCTTTTGCTGTATCCCATATGAGTTGGTATGGCATGAGGGAAAGCTATTTTTTGAAAGCATTAAGGGGTGGAATTATCTGAAGGAGAGAGGAGAGTAGCCAGAGAAGAGGAAACCTTAGAGCTGGAATAGATTTCCGTTGGGAAATGTTCACCTGCAGAACCAGTCTGGCCGTTTTTGCTGCAAAAGGAGTTAGTCCTGCATGACTACAGGTTGTTGGCCACAAGGCACTGTTTTCTTCTTTATCTTTTTCTTCTAATTCCTGATCTGGCCTACATTACAGTCTCACATCACTCCTCTTCAGAGTTTTACAGCCTTATGATTTAGCTCAAAAATGTTTGACATGCCTGCTTCATTTTCTCTAGTTTCTCTTCCTTCTGGGATCATCCTTGGTTTTCAACTAAGAGGACCATTTTGCTGCTCTGTCTATAAATAAGTCAGTCAGTCAAGTATACGTTCTCTGGAAAACGAGGGTGAAGGAGAGAGATTTTTAATTACTTTAGTCCACGTTTTGTTTGGTTTTTTAGGAACATAGCTATGCCTGTGCTATTGATGATCAGCTTTTGGATGAGGGTCCTCTTCAAGAATTGATGGTAATATTGTGTTTTGGGACTTTTTGTTTTCTAGGAGTTGGCCTTGGTCCTGCCCTGGAGTTGTGCATTGCCATCAACCCCAGGTAACTGTTAAAGTGTGATATCATTTATATCTTTTTACCTTTATGAATATGCCATCCAAAAATAGGTTATATACCTGTAGCCCTCAATCTAGTGGCCTTTTTTTTTTTTTTAAACAGTATCCTTCCCACTGCCTTTATGGGCACAGCAATGATCTTCACCTGCTTTACCCTGAGTGCACTCTATGCCAGGCGCCGTAGCTACCTCTTTCTGGGAGGTAAGTGTGACTGGAAAACAGAAGGTCTCCACTTTAGCCAGAAGTCTCACTAGGACTCTTTCCCTACTCTCCAACTTCTTGTGACTATTAGGTTGAAATTGAAAGCCTTTGTTTTGGGGGGAAAGTAAGGAATGGCCTTACGGAATTGCTTTGGCTTTTTTGAAGATGGCTTTTTGTCATCTCTTTATAGGTATCTTGATGTCAGCCATGAGCCTGATGCTCTTGTCCTCCCTGGGGAACCTTTTCTTCGGATCTATTTGGCTTTTCCAGGTAAGACTTTGCATGTAACATTCCAGCAGTCATTTGCCTCACACTTCTTTTTCTTGCTTAACCCTAAAGCAGGATAGACTAAGAATCCTCCGGAATGCTCACCTTTGTTTGGCAGTGCTCTTGAAGCCTGCCACCCACCCCCCGCAACCCTCCTAGGGTGGGGCCTTCTGCTATGGGTGAGAGTACAGACTGAACAGGAGTTGGGCATTGCTGAGGAGAAGACAGATTGCTCAGAGATCATTTGTCTAAAGCCAGTCCAGCAGCGGCTCCTTGTTAAAATGATTGAAGTTCTTCCAGTGACATAAAAAAATGAGTGCGGAATTGTGCCTAGAGAAGTAATGTGGTCTTCACCACAGGCTTCGGCTCCCATGAATGTTAGTGTTAGCAGGGTCAGCGTTTGATGTACTTTTGGTGGCCAAGAGCCAGAAAGAGGTGCAGCTGTTTTTTTCTCTGTGGTGTCTACCATATGGTAACCTCATCTTCTTCTTTTTTGGTTAGGCAAACCTGTATGTGGGGCTGGTGGTCATGTGTGGCTTTGTCCTCTTTGATACTCAACTCATTATTGAAAAAGCTGAAAATGGAGATAAGGATTATATCTGGTGAGTGTGAAAACTGATCTTTAACAAGTGTGAAGGGTGAGGCATAACTATTTCATGCCATAGCTGTTTTCTGCATCTCTGGGGTGATTCTTTGCCTGACCCACCTTTCTGTCCACATCATTAAGGATAAGAGTGGATCAGGTGGCACTGGCTGAACTTAACGTGGCCAAGCTTTGGAAGTGTATATGGTAGGATACCCATGATTTTGGAACTGTGTACCCAATAGCATAGTCTCTCTCAATTCCTGAAAAGACATCAAATTTTTAAAAATTGGACTAATAATATGTATTTAATTATCCATACTTTTAATAGTGGTTACCTCTAGGCAGAGGAGAGGGAAAGAGATCTTTCACCTTTTTCTCTTTATATTTTTGTATTATTTAAACCTTTAACAGTGAGAAGAAGATACATGTAACTTTTAATATATAATTTTTTTAAATGTAGTAATCCTCTCAAATCTCACAACTAGTGGCAATTCAGGGTTCAGACTTGGACCTCTGCGGAGTCTAAAGCCCAGTTTTTCTCTTCTCTGTGCTACATGGCTTTGTTGAGGTGCCAAGGATCTCAGACCCCCGAATTTCACTTCCTTGGTGGTGGAGTGTTGGTAAAGCTGACTCATGAGGTGGGGGTAGGGTTTTTATGTTCTGCACCTTTGTGAGCTTGCGGATAAAGAAGGTGGGAAGTGCAGTTTGTAATCTGGTTCTTCTCTTTCAGGCACTGCGTGGACCTCTTCTTAGATTTTGTTACTCTCTTCAGAAAACTCATGATGATCCTGGCTATGAATGAGAAGGTTAGTTGGCCCACCACCTGAAGATCAGAGAATGGCCCTTGGGCTCAGCATCTGTGTGTACTTCAAATCTGAAAACTTGCTCACACACACTGTAGGTCTAGGGTAACTGTGAGGCGGGCCACTAAGTGACAACCCAGAAGTCTTCAGCTGATGGAGAAAAAGGAACAAGTAAAAATAATCCTTTTTTAAAAAAACAAATTCCTGAGATTAGTATCAAAGGGAAAAAGAGTTTCAATGGCAGCAAGAAATAATCTATATGAAGAATTGAAAGGCTGTAAAGATAGTTATGAATCAGAAAGATATTTTACAGGATTTGTTTAATATTGACAACCAGCTTTTGTAAATATATTTCAGAAGTAAACCAATTTTATCCATTTGTTAGTCTTAATTTTTTTCCAGAGAAGCATTCTGTGTAGGGTTAATGAGTGTCAAACATCAATTCCAGCAGTAGGGGAACAAAGGACACCGTGAGTTTTGCTTTACAGACCTTACTGTGGAAGAGGAGACAGTGAGTGCAGTGGCGGTGGGGGCCTGTGACCAGATGGGGTTGGTGCTTCCATGTGGTCTGTGCGCAGCTGGACTGAGCACCAAGCAGGTGCCCCAGTTTCAGTCAAGGTAGCTCAACTTTCATTGGTTTAATACACCAGGCTCCCACCTAAGATTGAATGAAGAATTCTGCTGGACTCGATTATTTCTGAATGGTTGGTTTATGCACAGGATTTATGCTTCTCAGGCCTAATGGAAACTTGGTCTTGGCCTCTCATTTGGTTCTTATAGGGTAGACTGCCAGGCTGCAGCCTTCACTGTTTGGGATCTGAGCTGTGGTGGTTGTGAGTAGCTGAGAGTGGTCTGGCAGCCCACCTAGATACTCTTGGGATGGGAGTAGGAACAACTGCTTGACCTTTATTCTCATCAAGTCTGTCAGCACTTTGGGGGGCCACCAGTGGAAGATGGTTAAGATTCGGTTCCTGCTGCACTGAGGGAGCATTTCTCTCTTTTTTTCCTCAATTGTCTGTCCCAAAACAAAGGCAGCCAGGTATTGGCTCACTCCAGAGTTTTAGCTTAAATGTCAGATGCCAAAAATTAATTGGGTATTTTTTTCTTCGTTTCTAGGATAAGAAGAAAGAGAAGAAGTGAAATGACCATCCAGCCTTTCCCATTTGACTTCTCTCCCATCACCCCTCATTTTCCTCTTTGCACACATTACAGGTGGCGTGTGATAATGAAAAGCATCAGAAAAGCTTTTGTACTTTGTGGTTTTCTCTATTTTGGATTTTTTGATCAAAAAACTGATTAGCAGAATATAGTTTGGAGTTTGGCTTCGTATTCCTGGGGTTCTTCCCCACTCCCTTTTCTGTCAACCCCATCCCTACCCTCTTCCTCTGCTCAGGCAGCCAGTCCACCGTGATAAGGAATGGGACCCACAGAGGGAGCAAACTCCAGGAGTCCACTTTCCAACTGAGCTTCACTACCTGGACCGGAACTGTTGGGTAGAGCCTCCTCAGCTCTTCCTGCCTCAGCATTGTTTGATTTGTGCACAGTTCTGGGGCACTGGGCAGTGTGTTTTCCATTGTAAAGAAGTTTGCTGGTCCCATTGTTACTCGGGTTCATTATATCTAAGCCTCTGTCAACCCCTGCAAGGAAAATGAAGAGCCTCTTCTGGTGGATGCTTTGCTTCTCTGAGCTGCCCAAGTCCTGCTGGTCTGGCAAGCACACTTTTCTGCCTTGCCATTACAGAAGGAATGTGGATTTGTGTCTATTCCCTTGCCTGTCCCTTGTCTGACCCTCAGGGAGTCTGCCTGCTTTCCATCCATGGGGTAGAAGGATTTCAGCACAAAGGGAAGACTAATTCTTGTCACGCATTTATGAAAAGGCTGATTATGTATGGCAAGCTAGAGCATGGATTTCACACACCTCCCCTGGTCGGTCTGTCTGTATTTTTATTGGTTATCACCTTAGTTGTGAGTGGCCTCTATCAGGCAGCTATGATTTCCCAGGAGAGGAAAGATAGGGAAGGGGAATGGTTGAGCCTTTGGGGATCATTGTGACTGCCAGACAAACCTAGATAAGGACCTGTTTGGAATGGGGGGAACAAAATCTCCGCTGAATGGATCTTTGTTCGGATCAACAGAACTGTGATGTGGGCTGTGATGACTTGGGAGGCAGCATTCATAACAGTCCTTCGGTGCATTTTTATCTTACCCCACTTGGACACAAATAGGTAGTGTCGGGCCAGAGATTTGGGGCAGTAGGTAAATGTTCATTTTACAGATGCACTTTAGTTTTTGGTCTATTCACCTGTTTCCAGAAATCTGCAGCCTCCTTCCAGGTGGGGGCCAGGTGACCAAACCTGTAAGACGTCTGGTTTCCTACAGCTTTGTGGTCGCACGTGTGGGAGGTCAGGGCTGATGTGGATCAGCAGCTCCTTTCCTGTGGGCTGCCACAGTCAGCTGGCACAGAAGGGCGGGCAGCCTTGGGAGCCCTCACAGGGCTTCAGTGTAAGGGGGACTGAGCCATCGAAAGCTCATTGCCAGAAGGATACCATTTTTGGCTCTCCCTCTTCACTACCAGTACACAGTTTGACCCAGTGGCCACTGGTTCACAGTACGCCACGTCACTGCCATCCCATGAAACAGTTTGTTCCCAGGCCGTGCAGAATCCTGGAGTGGCATGCTGACCAGAATGGCTTGCTTCTGCAGAGGATGCTGCCCCCTGACTTAGCTGCTGCCTCCAGCTTCTTGCTTAAGAACTTACTAAAGGGACTTCCTTCCCATTAAAACCCCAATAGCAACTCTCCCTAAATTTGTTGATTCTCTGCTAGGCCTAAGAATCTGAATTAACATCTCTTGAAGCCAAACTCCGCCTCTTGTGCTTTTTTTGCTTTCGATAAAGGAGTTTTTCTTTAGAAACAGTGCCAAGAATGACAAGATATAAAAAACTAATTTTAAATAAAATGTCTAACAGGTTTTTAATACAGTAATCACTGTAATTATCACTTTCTTTTCTAGTTCCTTGGTTTTCAGCTCAGGCTGCATTCTCTAACTCATACTGTGAAGAAAGAGGTGTTTTTGATTCAGAAATATATGAAATCTACATAGTCTTAATTTGTAAAAAATAAAGAAAATTCCTTAACCTTTCCTAGTGTAAATGTGTGTTAAATTCAAGGCCACAGCTGAACATGGGTCTGGGGTACTATCTGACGTCCTAGTGGGGGCTGGGAGTGGGACAGGCTTAAGTTTCTGCTCTAAGTGTGAATGGAAAGAAACAAGGACCCCCACTTAGGCCTCCCACTTTGTAACCCTAGCTTGCCACAAATGTTGAGAATTTTCTCTGTCCAGTACACAGCTCCGGCCTTTCTCTGCTCCTCCCCTTCCCCAGCCTTTATTGTAGGTGGTTTTTAGAAGCAGCACGTGTAGTTGGTTCCACTGTACAGCCAACCTTTGGAATTTGGGGATCCATAATGGAAAAAGCATCATAATCCACTCATTCTGCAAGTATTTCTGGTCACCCACTGTGGTCAGGCTCAATTCTAGATGCTAGGCATCATCAGTGAAAATAGAAAAATCTTGGTCTTCATGGAATTTATATATGAGATTATAAACCAAAGTTTGCATTATAATCAGGTTATTCCATTTGGGCATGCTTGCCCTCTGGTTGTCATGTTCTTGGTAGACAGAACTTCCTGTTACTGTGACTGGTTCATCAGGTTACTCCCAGTTGACCTTTTTGGAGTCCACATACTTCCATCCCAGCTAAGGATAGCCACGTCTTTCTTCAACTTGAAAAGTATTCCTTAAGCATCTTCACCATTTTCTCTCTTGCTGACTTTGAAAAAGGCCAGTCTCGAAGACTCTTTAAAGCCCAGTTTTATCCTTAGGCTGCCTTCTGTTCGGTGGTGGTTGGGGGGAGGGGAGGTTTGTGGAGGGAACAGTAGGCACAACAGAGCTTACGATATATCAGGCACTGTCGAAAGAGCTTTACATGTTTTGTTTAATATTCCCAATAGCCTAAGAAGGTGGCATATTTACTGCATCCGATCAATAACTTCCAAGGTTGTGCTGGCAGGCAGTGGCAAATCTGTGTCCAGAAAACCCAGCTGTGCTGTCTCTGGAGCCCCTGCTCTTCATTGTTGTCCTATGTAGGTAAGGTTAGTGCTTTCTAGGCTGGTGTCATCCTTTCCATCCTGACCTTCCTCCTGGCTACCGCTCCAGCTGAGGTGGAACGGGAAATGTGAGGAGTTTGGGGCAAAATCTCCCCACCCCTAATCTTTGTAACCAGAGTGGGAGGGTGAGTTCCATTTTAGATCTCCCCCAAGGAGCCTACTAATTACAAATTAATAGAAGAAGTTAACACGCAGCAGCTCAATCATGCCTAGCAGACCTGCAGGACCAAACTAGAGTGAGGAAGGCCCTGGTGAGTGGCAGAAGTGGAAGGGCCTCTATGCTGGGAGAAGAGAGTCTGTCCTGCCTAAGCAAGCGATCAGATGCAGGCATCCACTAGGTGCCAGGTGATGTGCTCCCTGCTAGTGATAAAGACGGATAAGACAGTTACTGCTTTTTAAGTCACTCACAGCTGAGCAGAGCCGGAGAGCCACATGCAGACGTTATGTGCTTACGCTGGGGTAAGCACAGTAGGCTATGAGACAGCAGTGGGAGACACTTAGCCCAGCCTGGTGGTTCAGGGAAAGGTGTTTTGGAGATGATACCTGAGCTAAGGCTAAATCTTGAAGATTGAATCAAAGTAAGACAGGTGATGGGTTAAGTAAGGCAATGGTGGGAGTGGATGTTTTCAAGTCAAGGGATTAGTATAAGAAAAAAGGCACAAGAGCATGACTCACGGGGGAGTGCTGTGTTGTAAAGTTTAAGGAGGAGACTAGTAGGAAATGGGAGGGACGGGTAAACAGGAACTGAGGACCTGGTGTTCCCTGTCAAGGAGCTGGTTTTGTCCTGAGGGCAGCAGAGAGCATTCAAAGTGGTCAGATTTGTGTTTTCACATCTCAAGTGACTGGAAAACAGACTGGTGGGGAGGGGACAGTTGAAAGGCAGTTATACACTAATGCCCAGATTGTGATTTCTCTCATTTCTCACTAAAAGGAACCAGAGCTCCTTGGAGAAATGGTGCTTAAAGTTCTGTGCAGGAAATGTAGAGGACGAACCTGGAACATAATGTAATGCCAGAAAGCAAAGACACTATCAAAGATAACTAGCCTCATTCAAAAGGACTCAGGGGCTAATCTAAAGAGGCTCCAACTGGCTCCAAAGATGGGGTAATATGAGCATCAGTAAGTATTATAATTGCAATGGATTGAAATCAGATAAATATTTTTAAACCCACAAGTTCATGAAGATATTTTTTAAGTATCTTATTGGTCACCTTTGGAGGATGCTAGAAACCAGTCACTTCTGAATACTTTTTAATAAAGGGGAAGAAACAAGCATTTGTCTTTTCTGTATTAACTGTACTTTAGGGTAATCAGAAAGTAAGTGAAAGTTTCTCTCCATGGAAATATTCCAGCTAACAGGTGAAGAAATTATAGCATTAGTTTATCACTATTTTATAAACCTCTGATGAAATAATGAAGCTAGGCAATGAAAATCAATAGCCACCAACATCATATTGAGAGAGATAACCTGACATATATCCCTCCTGAAGGAAGTAAACAACACTACCAATGAAGTTTTCTTGCAAAAAAACCTGAATCTGAATCATATTAAGTTCTAGATCTAAGTATCAGTTTACAGGAAAGACAGAGATCAGAGGACTATGTTAAATAACATCGTGGGGATGCAAGCAGCAAAATTTAGTAAATGCAAAACTCTAAAGACAACCTGATTTCTTAAAAAAAAAAACAAAGGGGGGCAAAGAAACAAGAACAAAACCAAAAAACAAGAAGGAAGGGCACCTAGAGATTAAGATTTATGAACCATATCAACAAAATTCAAAGGTGTAGACCTTGTCTTGATCCTGATTCAAATAAACCAACTGTAAATGGAAAAAAAAGAGAGAGCTGGGGCAATCTGAACCTGTGGTACCAATTCTCTGGGATGGTCCCCAAGGTCCTGACCTCCTGATGTTCACACCCTCTCACACTGAAGCAGGCTGGCATGGATGACCAAAGGAATACTGCAGAAGTGTGTGTGGCGACTTATGAAGCTGAGTCATTTTTAAAACGCATTGCAGCTTCCTCCTTGGCTCCTTGGTTCACTTGCTCAGGGGGACCCAGGCACAGGTTCTGAAGCCATTCAGGCTGCCCCGTGGAGAGCCCTCACAGAGAGGACCGGAGCCGCCTGCCAACAGCCAGCACCAACTTGCCAGTCAGTGTGAACGAGCCAGCTGGGAAGCAGATCCTCCAGCACCTCCTAAGCTTTCAGGTGACTGCAATGTCAGGAGACGAGGAGCCAGAACCGCCCAGCTAATCTGCTCCCCAATTCCTGACCCACAGACACTGTGAGTGACAATAAATGTTTATTGTTGTTTTAAACCACTAAGTTACACAGCAATAGATAACTAATATGAATCCTGACTAGATAGTTGATGATTTAAAGAAATATTGCTAATACATAGTGCTAATAATGTTATTGTGATTATGTTCTGTAAAAATTATCTTTTAGAGATGCATGCTGAAATACTGATGGATGCATAATATGCTGTCTGAGATTTGCTTCAAAATAATGCAGTTGGGGGCAGCGGGGATGGAGGGTATAGATGAAGTGAGTGGTCATGAGTTTATATTGGTTGTAGCTAGGCAATGGACATATTCATTGTACTATTCTCTCTACTTATTTTGTATGGTTGAAATTTTCTATAATAGAAAGTAAAGAAAAGGTACTTACAATGGTCCAGAAAAGAGATGGCTGAGATACAGCAGTAGTTACAAAGATAGGAGGAAAGACAATGGAGTAAAACATTCAGGAGGTAAAATGTCCAGGCCTTAGTGATTGAATAGATGTGAGGAGGTGAGAAAGACAGGAGACTCCAGGGTGACTCTCCGGGATCTGGATGGTCCTACCAGCCACTTGCCAGCTGTGTACCTTGGGCGAGTTACTCAACTTTTCTCTGCCTCCTTTTCTCATGTGTAAAAGGGAGGTAATAACAGTACTTACCCGATAGGATTAAGTTAGTTAAAATAGGGAAAGCACTTAGAACAGTGTTTAGGACATAGTAAAACCTGTTAGTTTTAGTTATCTCCCTGGGGAGGCCCAGGACTGGGAGTGGGACAGTGGCTTTGGCTTTGGACATGTTGAGATTTCACCCATGGGGGCAATCCATGCAGACACCAAGAGGCATTTGGACATAAATCAGAAACTCAAGATGGGGCCAGCCCTGTGGCTGGGTGGTTGGGTTTGTGCGCTCTGTTGCAGCGGCCGAGGGTTTCACCAGTTTGGATCCTGGGTGCGGACATGGCACCACTGGTCAGGCCATGCTGAGGCGGCATCCCACATGCCACAACTAGAAGGACCCACAACTAAAAATATACAGCTATGTATCAGGGGGCTTTGGGGAGAAAAAGGAAAAATAAAATCTTAAAAAAAAAAAAGAACCTTGAGAAGTTAGGGATAGAGATGTGGATGATTTGGCACATTTTAAAACCATAAAAGTGAGTTGCCTCCTTGAACAGACACTTCAACAAAGAACATACACAAATGGCAAATAAACTCATGAAAAGATGTGGAACATCGGTAGATATTAAGCAAATGCAAATTACAGACACAATGAAATACCACTATACACCTCTTAGAATGGCTAAAATTAAAAAAAAAAAAAAGTGATAATACCAAGTACTGGAGAGAATGTGGAGCAACTGGGTCCCTCATGTGTTGCCAATGGTAAGGTAAAATGGGACAACCTCTGGAAAACAATTTGGCAGTTTCTTATAAAATTAAACATATATTAACCATAAAACCCAGTAGTTGCACTACTGGCTATTTAACCTAGAGAAATAAAAATTTGTATTCACAAAAAAGTCTGTAAATGAATGTTCAGATAAGTTTTATTTGTAATAGCCCCAATCTGGGAACAATCCCAATATCCTTCAACAGATGAATGGATGAACTAACTGTGGTACATCCATACAATGGAATACTAGTATGTAATAAAAAGGAATAAGCCATAGATACATACTACACCTTAAATGGACCTCAAAATCATTATTTTATGAAGAATGAGTGAGCCCAAGCGAACCCCAGGAACCCCATCATTTAAGGAGCATATGGAAACCTTTTTAATCCTCCACTGCTCTCCAACCCAACCACTGCTGCCTGGGTTCAGTCCCTACTGAATCTTGCCTGGATTATTGCTCCAACCTCCTCACTGGCCTCTTACCCCCTAGCCTTGGGTCTCTCCAGTCCACTCTGCACACTATTTCTACTTGGACCTTTCTGATGGCAAACACTGAACTTTTCAATGGCTCATTTTTGCTGTTAGGATAAAGTCCAAGCTTCTCGTCATACATCCAAGTCTCCTGCTTGCCTCTGTCTTCTCATCTTTCAGTCCTCCAGCCATAATAAACTCATCTTTATGCTAGAATGTTCCATGTGATCTCTCACTGTTGGCCTAGGCATTTTAATTTTTCTGCCTAGAACTGTCACCCCACCATCTTTGCCTGACTCATTCTTAACCCCCCCCACCCCACACACACAAAGGTCTTGGTTTTGATATCACCTCATCTAGGAAGCCTTTTCTGAGCCCCCAAGACTGGGTTAGAGCCCCTTCTGGGGCTTCCACAGCACCTGGGCACCCTCCAGTCGTAGCACTACCCACTTTCTCCTATGATCACCAAGTGACTGACATCACTCACTAGAACTGTGAGTCCAGAGGCCTGGGACCTGCCTCGTCCATCCCTGGGTCCCTGGTGTCTAACTCAGTGCTTCGCACCTATGAGGCACCCCATGAATGTTTGTTGTATAAACAACAGTGTGGGTGGATGAGGAAATGAAAGAATAAAAGGGGAGGCACGGCGAGGGGAGGAAGGTCCCCATCAGACTGTCCTGACTTCAGAAGAGAGAGGCAGAGTCCTTCCTGCTCCCTCGCCAACACTGCCTACCTTAGGACTGGCTATAGGAAAAGCGCCCACCATGATGCCGAGCTGGGGGTCGGACTGGCAGGGTTGCTTCCAGAGGAAACAGATGTGGACAGGGAAGAGTTTATGTCCATCCAAGTCCACATATTCATACTCCCTGTAGTCTGTGCAACGCATGCAGTGGGTGTGGGGAGATGGTGATCTGGATTGGTGCGTTGGTCACAAATGGAGAAGGGAGGGCATCCTGTATTTCCTCTTCTCACCACAAGGTGGCAGTTCAGGCCTGCAAACCTCTCAGATGGGCGCTGTCGCCATTGCACCACCTGGTGGCAATATATTTTCCAACTGTTCCGTAGGAAATTATTTTTTTTTTAAGTTTAAAGAATCGAAAACAAAGAACATACGTGGCAAACTTAAATTTGTGATTTTTAAATAACTCCTTGGAGTGCTCCTGCCTCAGAGAAGGCCCCCAGGGCTATCCTGTTGGCTTCCACATAAGTCAACAACAGAAACCCGATTTCCTGGTGGCTTCTGCTGCCTTAGGCCCCGGCTGCCCTCTGCCCAGACTTGGCTCTGCCTACTCACTCTCCTGCAGAAACCATTCTCTGCATTTATCAGAGGCCTGTCTCCAATCGTCCCCTCTCTCCATGTCTATGTCACTCTGGGATATGTCAGTGTTCCTGTGGATGACCCTCCACCACCCAGCTCCCGGTTCCTTGATCTTCACCCCTCTTCCACAGATAGGCTTTGACCTTGGGCAACTTACTTAAGCTCTCTGAGCCTCACCCTCTCATGTTAAAATGAGGATGACAATAATACCTACCTAAAAAGATTGTGGCGGGGATTAACTGAGGTCATATGTATAAGCACCTAGAATAGTGTTTGGCACACTGTAAATGCCATACATGTGTTTGCTCTTATATAATATTATTATTGCTTAAGCTGGAGTCTATGATGGGTGACCTCACCAGCCACCTCAACTCTCTCATCAGCAAAGCCCATCCTTGCACTAATCCTATGATCTTCCTTCTTTAGTCCTAGAACCAGGCCTCTGCACCCTGCTAAGAGAAGAAACAGCAACCACAAAAATCCCACTTTCCTACCGATTGGTGCCACTGGACATTCCTGCTCTTCAGCCTCCACTGGGCTCGAGCCTTCTTTGAAAATCCTTGCTTTGTCCTTAGCCTGGTCTCCTCTATCTGCAGTGACCATTCTACATCTTCACCGCTATCCTCATCCACATAGCATGAAATTCAAAAGGTACAAAAGGATACAGTGAAAAGAGTCCCTCTGGGGTAGATTGATAAACATGGCCACCATATTTTGTAGCTGCTCCTATCAGTGTGTGATGACCCCTCATCTTCCACACTCTGATCCTCATGGCCCCGCACATCCCCAACTCTGTTCCAGTCTCCTGAAACCCTTCTACTAGGCCCTCTGGAGCTCAGGTCCTTCATCAGCAAACTCCCTATGGACATAGCCTCTTTGAATGTTTCCTCTGCCCTCCCGGCTCTCCCTGAGGACGCTGCTCTCCCTGCAGCCCTCTTAACTGGGCGCTGCTTTCTCTCCCTCAGCCCATGTGTGACCAGGCCAGAAGGTGTGTGGGTGCCCTCCTTGCTCTTCAGTGCTGCTTTCAGACCATTCTTCTTCCCTAAAATCCTTCAGCTTTGAATCTCATATCGAGGGACTATCCTACCCAGTATGCCTCCCTTTTCCACTCATCTGCCAATCCCTGGATTACTTCCTCTCGTTTCTTGAAGATTTGGGCTCTTGCCTCACTATCACTCCCTCTGATTGTCTTGATTGTCACTCTCTCTAATTCTGTCCTAATTCTTAGAGATTTCAATATCCACATAGATAATTCTCTCAATACCCTGGCCTCTCAGTTCCATGATCTCTTCTCCTCCAATGACCTTGTCCACTACCTTATCTGAGTCACTCACTCCCAACATCATTCCCTGGTCCTTGTCATTACCAATAATTGCAACCCCTCTGTATTAGTGTCCCAGGGCTGCCATAACAAAATACCACAGACTGGGTGGCTTAAACAATAGAAGTTTATTGTCTTACAGTTCTGGAGGCTAAAAGTCTAAGATCAAGGTGTCAGTGGGCTCGTTCCTTCTGAGGGCTGTGGAGGAGAATATGTTCCAGGCCTCTCCCCTAACTTCTGGTGGTTTGCCGGATCATTGGTATTCCTTGGCTTGTAGATGCATCACCCAGTATCTGCCTTCATCGTCACGTGGTGTTCTCCCTCTGTGCATGTCTGTCCTTAGGTCCAGTTTTCCCCTTTTTATAAGGACACCGGTCATATTGGATTAGGGCCCACCCAAATGACCTCATCTTAACTTGATTACCTCTGTAAAGACCCTATTTCCAAATAAGGTCGCATTCTGAGGTACTGGGGGTTAGGACTTCAACATCATTTTTTGTGGGGAGAGGGACACAGTCCAACCCATAACACCTCCCATAATCTCAATTTCATGCATCCCATCCTCTGATCACCTCATTTCTTCTTAACAGCTTTCCAACTCTTTCCCGTTAGTACTCTGTCTCTAAAATTCCTTTGATCCCATCAGGACAATCTATTGATCCTACCTCCTTCATTGTTCTCTCTTCCCTCATTATCTAGGGTAAAGGTCACAGCCAATTAATAGAATCACTCCCTTGTATGTATCTTCAATTCCCTTTCCCCCCCCCCCCCCCCCCCCCCCCCCCCCCCCCCTTTGTTGCACTCATTTGGGAAATTGGCAGCCCTGGCTAATCCAACTTGCTCTCTATTCGGTACCTAACAAGGCAGGAGAAAACCCCCAACACATTCATGTTAATAAGTCTCACTTCAAATTCCTACTCACCCCAAGTGGGCCCTTCATGCTGTTTGGTAATCCTACTACTACATGCTCTGGTCTATTCACTCTTTTGAGCTCCTAGATGATTACCGGTACCATCTCCTCTCTTCTCAAAACTCCAACACCTCTTTCTCCCATCCTTCCTTTTAGCTGATGACCTTGATTATTTCCTTGAGAAAATAAAAGCAATCAGAAGAATACTTCTATAAGTAGATACAGCCACAGACACCAAACTTCCAGTCTCATGCCTTCCTCCTTCCTGGACTTATGGATGCTACTTAAGGCCACTTGTGCACTAGAGCCCAACAAGTCCCTCTTCTCTCTCCTGCATTAGCGCATTTTCTCTGTTTTATCATTCCCATAAGAAATGCTTTAATTTCTTCTGTCTTTAAGAAACCTTCTCTTAGGGGCTGGCCTGGTGGTGCAGCAGTTAAGTGCGCACGTTCCACTTCGGTGGCCCGAGGTTCGCCGGTTCAGATCCCTGGTGCGGATGTGGCACCGCTTGGCAAGCCATGCTGTGGTATGCATCCCACATATAAAGGAGAGGAAGATGGGCACGGATGTTAGCTCAGGGCTAATCTTCCTCAAAAAAAAAAAAAAAAGAAAGAAAGAAAGAAACCCTCTCTTAGAGCCTGGAAGCAGCAACTCCCCAACAGCAATAAGCTTATGCAGACCCCAGGTCTTGGTTTCTAAATACCATGCCCCACTAAAAGAAGCCAGGGCCCTTTGGAAAAATGGCTGATTCCAGGGCTGTGTTGGGGAAAGTCCAAGATGATTCTTCAGCATGTTACTCCAGAAAGTAAGTACGTCCTCAGAGAATGATGGGGATTTGTCAAAAAGACAGAAGCCAGCTCGAAGGGGCACCTACTGGCCAAATCATGGACGATTTGAGCATCAAAGTAAACAATGATAGTAATAGATTATAAATCATTAAATAAAATAGGAAACTATGAGTCCATACTGATATGAATAAATGAATAGAAGGTTTGATGAAAATGAAATATTTAGATAGTTTCACAGTACCTCCCCACGATGTTCTTAGTAACTATAAAGGGAAAAATAGTAAATGTATAATGGAGAAGCCTAGCAAACACCAACTTAATCCAGTAATGAAAGTGAACATCCTTAGTAATGAGACAAATCAAAATCATGGCCTGTAGTGTTCGGCAGTGTCAAGGTCATGAAAGTCAAAGACAGATTGAAGAACTGTTCCAGGTTGAAGGAGACTAAAGAAACATGATAACTAAATGCAATGTGTGATTTTGAACTGGCTATAAAGGACATTATTTGGACAATTGGTGAAACTCGAATGCGGTCTGAGGATTAGGTTGTAGTTACATATTAATTCCTGATTTTGATGATGTTCTTGGGGATGTATAAGAGAATGCCTTTGTTTGTAGGAAATATACACTGAAGTATTGGGGTGATGCAGCATCAAGTTGGCAACTTACTTTCAAATAGTTTAGGAGAAAAAAAGTTCTTTTTACTGTATTTAAAGCATTTATGTAACTTTGAGGTAGTTTCAAAAATAAGACAAAAAATAATAAAAATCTCATTTCTTGACCCTGGTTCCCTCTCCTGCTGTCTTCTCCCTTACTCCTTAGAAGAGTTGTCTATGCTCCAATTCTTCCTTTCTCATTTTCCCTTGAACCACGCCAAACAGCTTTCATTTCCATCAATGCTCTTGCTAAGGTCACCAATGACCTCCATGTTGCTAAATCCAAAAGACAATTTTCAATCCTCTTGCCAGACATGTCAGCATAATTTGATACTGATTCATCTTTCTTGAAACATTTTCTTCACTCATATTCCAGGACCCCACATTCTCTTGGTACCATATTTTCAGTCTCTTGTGCTTTCTTCCTCATTTCCTCTGACCTTGAAAGAAACGGACTATCCCAGAATTTAGGACTCAGACCTTCTCTTTTGTACTCCCTTGGTGATCTCATCCAGTCCCCTGGCTTTAAATAACATCCATATGTTGATGACTTACTAATTTATATCTCCAGCGTGGGCCTCTCTTCTAAACTCTCAACTTCTATAATCAACTGCTTACTCCACATTTTCCACTGGATGCTGTCCAACAGACATCTCAAATTTAACATGTCCAACAGTTAATTCCTGATCTTTCCTCCCCCAAGTCTGCTCTATCCACAGTCTTCCCCATATCACTTAACGCTAACTTCTTCCTACCAGTTGCTCCAAAAACCTTGGAGTTATCTGTGGCTCTTCTTCCCTCACGTCACTTACATGAGCAAATCTTGTTGTCTATGTGCCTCCACCCTGCAACAGGTCACCACCATTTCTCACTGCACTTACCCAAGAGGTCCACTATTGGTCTGTTTCCATGCTTGCCCTCTACAGTTTATTCTTATCCCGCTCTAGGGGCTCCCCTTTCACTCTGAATAAAAGCCACAGTCCCCACATTGGGCTACAGGACTGCAGAGCACTTACTCCTACCAAGTTGGCCGGGAATAAAAAGTTTGATAATACTCAGTGATGTGGAAGACAGTCCCATTTATACATTGTTGGCAAAGTGTAATTTGTTGATATCTATAAAAATTTAAATTAATCATGCTCTATGACCCAGGAATTCCATTTATAGGTATTTATCTTATGGAAATACACAAGCGGCCAAAGACATATATGCAGTGTTCTGCCACATTGTTTGTCATGGCAAAACAAAGAAACGTGGCACATCCATACAGTGGAAGACTGTGTATGATGATGGAGACTTACGGGCTTCAGAAAGATCTCCAAGATATATTATTAAGTGCTAGAAGCAGCAGCAAATCACTATCTATAGAATCATCTCATTGTCTAATAACAGGTCAACATAAACATCCTGTGTGTGTGTGCATTTAAAAAATGATTTGAAAGGTTACCAATCAACTTGGGTTATATCTGGGGAATGAGACTGGGAGTCGGACTATGAAAGAGACTCTTCTTCCTTGTATAGCATTCTCCTCAATCTCAATTACTTAAAAAAAAAAAAAAACTATTAACATGCACTTTTGTAATTTTGTATGTCTTTAATAACTGCAAAAAAGGTTTTAAAAACGTTATTTCCCAAATTCGGCTATCTTTTAAAAATATTCATTTAGATGCTTGAAATAACTGATACACGATTACAGAATGGAGGTTTATATCTAGAGTCTGCTGCAGAGTATGATTATTTCTTTTTGAAAACTTTTTTTTGATAAGGAAAAGAAAATATACTATTTGTAGAAAATCTAGAAAAGGGTAAAGAAGAAAATTAAAATCACCGGCAATCCAGAGAAAACCTGTTAACATTTTGGTACATTTCCTGCAAAAGGCAGGGTGCCCAAGTGAGGTGGGACCTGAAAACTTTTCATAGTCTTTTGCTGATGTCTCGATGCCAGCTGGAGGGAATAAAGGAGGTCTGGCAGTTTTGGTTTCCTTTCTTTGGGAAATTCAGCAAAAGGGGTCATACACAATGGTAAGGCAAGAATTCACACATTGTTCATGAAGAAAACAGTGAGGTTACCTTACTCCTGCAAGCAGATGTTGCAAACTGAGATACGAAGTATTCTGCCATAGTGAGGATCGGGTGGTCTTTGGGCCAAACCCTTCCTTGAAGTGCAAGGAGAAATAGGTTTCCCAGGAGTGTCTTTAACTCACCTGTGTGTCCCCATCCACAGAATTACTTCAGATGGAATATTCAATCCGTGTGGGGGGCAAACACAGTTATATGGGCTTATCTGGGCCCAGCACCCCTCAGTAGCATGCTGCAGCATTGAGGAAGGACTGCGGCCCACCTTGGAACAGTCAGTAGGGAAGGGCTGGCTCCAGGCACCAGGTGTGGCTGATGCTACCCTGCTCTGGTGACTAACACACAGACATTTCCCCAGTCAGCCCACACTGCCCCAGGGGCCAAGGTGACACCTTGCATTTGCAAACACTGCAGAACAGAACCTGGCAGCAGACTGATCAGATCCTGGTAACAGTAACATGGATGGATTCTTTGGTCTCAGCTTGTAGGAGGTGGAGTCCAGAGTCAAACCTACCATGCCAAGCTCCTTCCCGGAGAGGAAACAGAATAAATATCCTGCACGCAAACTATTCTGTTATAACAAGGAAATGAGGTAATACATCAGGTTCAAACAGAGAAAAGGGCTTGAAAAACCAAGAACTAAAAGGCAGGAGAAAGATGCAGACTTTTCTGAGCCTGCCTGGCATGAGGCAGAGATTTGCAGCTTAGTAATATCATCCTTAAGCCCATAAAAGCAGAAGGGTCAGTGGGAGAGGAACCTGGAAGTAGAAGATGGAAGCAAGAAAATGAGATCCTGACATTAAAGAAAACGAAGACAACTGATTTGACCCTTCTTTAAGTCTTGTTAGTTTCTTCAATGATATCAACCAAGGGAAGCAGGAGAGAAAGAGGCCAGACTAGGGGATGGGTAAGAAGTGCAGAGCTAAGGAGAAAGCTGGTCTGGCCCAACCTCCTAATCTTCCACAGATGAGGAAAACCAAGGCTAGAGAAGGGATGCAACTTTCCCCACAAAAGCAGACTCAGTGGCTAAGACTCTTGACTTCCAGCCTCGTGCTCTCAAGCCGTGCCCATCAGAAGTGATCCACAGGCCAAAGGGGGAGGAAGAGATGAAAGAACTGGCAGAAGAAAGCAAAGCTACACATCCAAAAAGGACCCCCTTGGGCCAGGCTCCATCACTTCTCAGCCTTGGAAAACGATCAAATGTTTCTGAGCCTCCATGTCTTCATCTGTGAAATGAGGACAGTGCTTTCTCCAGCAGGGCTATCGTGGGGGTTAGGGATCAGGAGTCTGGCAGCATGATGGTGTTTATTTTAATGGGGGGGAGTTCCTTCACAGCTCTCTGGAGCATTCAGGGGCTGAGAGACACTGCTGGAAGAAGCTAATATAAAGGGAGACACTGACACCTTCCCCACCCACAACCTTCCTTGGGCTGGTCAGAGCACAGGGTGGCATCCAGCAGTATAACTGAGTTGTGAATGGGCCCAGCACTACTCCCTGACCTCAGCTTGGCAAGCCTGTGGTACCAATACAAACCATGTGTGTAGCCACTACAGGACTTCCACCCCCACGATGACCTCTCCACAGTCCCAGCCGCAAGGCCAGGGGTGCCGAGCATGCACGCTGTCCAGAGAGCCTCCAGACTGCGTCACAAGGAGGTGGCAAGTGTAGGTTACATCAGGTGGGTGCTCTGGACAAGTCACCCCACATCTTGCAACCTGGGCAGAAAGGATGCCTTCCTAGACCCAATGTGGCTGGCCAATGTGAGATGGGCTGGCTGTCACCTGGTTCACTTCAGGTCGTTGCTCAGCTCCACAACCCACAGGAAACTCAAGGGCTGGGGGCATCACAACCACCCCGTGGCTTTCTTGTGCCATGTGGAGTCCAAAATAACTCCTGGAAGCCTAGACCCTTCTGCACAGCATTATCCCTGCCTCGCCTTCTTAACATAAGAATTTCAGAGCTAGGGGAACTTGTGGTTGAAATCCGAGGTATAAACACAGGCAAGATCTGGGGAAAGCCCAAAGTCTGAGGAGAGATAAGAAGGTGGCAACAGTTTGAGACCCAGTTGTGCTTAACTTCATTGCAAACAGGAGGCTACAGACACCTAACTGTCTCCCCTCTAACCCTGAAGCTCAGTTTGCATGTCCCCTGTACCTGGTTCATACGGGAGTTTGAAGTACATGCCCACAGGGCAGCCCAGGCTTCTGCCCCACCCAAGGGGAATCTCCCAGCCCCAGGTACCATTCCAGGCCTTAGCAGGCCCCACTTCCCCAACACCTTGTTACCTTCTGCAGCTCCCCTAGTCGGGGAGGGGCTGCCTCACAAGGGCACTGGGGCATAGTCTAGGTCCCTGGGGTCCCTCCCCCTGGTGCCCATGCAATCTCCACCCAACTATCCGTTCCTGAGTCCTCCCACAGAACAAGCTGAGTCAGGGGCAGGGAGGGGCCTCCATGTTTTATTAGGGATACGGCAGAAGCAGAGGCTGGAAGCAGAGCAGCCGCATTTTTAACAACAGATAAATTAACCGCAGTGCGGGATGGGGGATGGGAACTGGGCCAGATGCTTTAATATAAAAACAACAACAAAAAGACAGACAAATGGACCCCAAAGACACGGGGCAGGGAAGGGCAGCACCATCCAGACAGCAGGGAGGACCAGGGCAGACAGAGAGAGAAGGCAACTGGACCCCTTGCCCCCAAACTCCACCAGCACAGGGCCTCTGGGCTGGCCCCACGGGGGCACTGGGGCAGGAGGCAGCCAGGTTGGGCAGAGATGGCACGGCTGGCGGGCAGGAAGCCCAGCACCACGAGATGGCTCAGCCTGAAGTGGGAGCTGGGGGCTGGTACACAGCGGCCTTGAACCCCCAGTCCCTCAGAGGAATAGCCTTACTCCAGGTGAGAGAAGGGACCAAGGGTGGGGTCTCTCCCTGAGCTGAGAGCAGTCATCTCCTCAACAGCAGCAGTGGGGTGTGCCAGAGACCCCCTTCACATTCCTGTCCATCTGCCTGCTTGGTCCCTTTAGGAAAGGGCCTTGCTGGCCCCAGCATGAGGAGAGCTGGTCCAGTCTGTGGTCTCCAACTCCAGAGAGGGGCCACGGTGTGGCGCAGCCCTTCAGCCCTGACTCCCACAGGAGGAGAGCGAGTCGTAGAGTGAGTCGCTGAGAGACTCCGAGGTCTCAAGTCCTGGGGGGCCCCCACTGGCCACTCTCCCTTCCTCGCCCATGTCCGATGTGCTGGGGGTGCGGCTACCCCCAAATGCTGGGCCCTGGGGCGTAGGGGCCGGGCGGCTGGGCTCCAGGCTCCGCTTGCGGTCCACGGGCAGGGCCTGGGAAAGGAGGGGCCGCTGGAGAGGAAGCTCCTCTCGCCTCCTGGCCCAGCCTGAGGCACTGGGCTCTGCCCACCTTGGGGGGCACTGCAGATGGGCCACCGAGGCAGGATGCACTTCAGAGGAGGCAGGCTGGAGGCATGACTGAGCACAGTCCCACCAAGGTTCTGGGAGCGGACAGCAACCCTTTCCCCAAGAGCAGTGTGAGAAGGGCAGGTGGGTGGGTGGTCCAGGAGCTGTCCCCTCAGCCCTCCCAGACAGGCTGTATCTCACTGCAGAAACTGCTCTCCCCATGTCATTCCCACCTGCCCTTCAGTCCTGATCCCTTTCCCCTTCAGCCATGCTCACCATAGGGGTCCTGGGAAGCCCCTCCAACTGTCGGGGTGGGCACAGGAAAGGGTCAGTGGAGCTGCCGGCTGCCCTCGCGTTGGGGAAGGTCCAGTTCTTGGCCAGCTGGACAGGAGGGGGAGGGCCTGGGTCTTCACAGGGATCTGTCCAGGGACAAGGGGAAGGTGGGTGGTGGTGGGTGGTGCTCCAGGGATGGCCCACCCCCCTGCCAGGACACTCACCGTCAGGACAGGTCTGATGGCCCCGGTGGCCCGGAGCAGCAGTGAGCAGTGCAGGGAAGGCTGGCATGCTGGGGTGCCGCCCGCTCACCAGCAGCTCCTCTATGCCCGGCACCTCACGCTCCAGCGTGTGGGCACGGCGGGGGACTTTGGTAAGGGGTGGGGGTCGAGCTGGGGGCACCCCAGGTGGGGGCTCCAGCCGTGGTGGCTTGGTCTTGGGAAGATTCTTGCTGGGGATCCCACTGCTGCCATGGTCTGGGGGCGGGAAGGTCCCAATGCCACTGTCCAGGGTTCGAGTCAAGGAGCCACAGGCTGGCGAGGGGAGGGTAAGTGAGTGATGTGATGCTGCATGTGGTGCAGGCTGCCTTCTTCCAGCTTCCTGGCCCAAGAGGCTGTCATCCCTGCCCTTCCCCGCCTCCCCTAGGCTTGGGAGGGGGCAAGGCAGGTAACCCTGAGAGCAGGGAGGGATTTATTCCTGTGCAGCCCCAGTGCCCAACTGGTGTTTGGCACCAAGATGACACTCAGGGCCTGGCACCTGCTGCAGTGAGAGGAAGGAGTGAAGTGGGCAGGGGGTGAGGGGCAGGTCCCATCCTTGGCCCCTGACCCTGCTGACCTGTGAAGTGTGAGGTGGGCACTGGCTCAGCCAGGCTGTCCTCCGAGGGCATCTCTTCCCGCCTCCCTGGCTCGTTGCTCGGCTGTGTGGGGTACAGGAGACCTCAGAGCTCATTTCTCCCCCGGCCCAAACCCCTCCGCAAGCTCTGCCAATAGCTCTGCCTGGAGTATGGGTCCGAGAGTGCCCGCAGCCTGCCAGCCCTCAGGAGGCCATCTCCCCTCCCCAGTCTCCCTCAGAGACTAGGAGTGCATCAAGCTGCTTCTAGGACCCAGGGAACAGGAGCCCTCCAGGGGGCAAGAGACCTGGCAGGACCACAGAGCCAGGCCCTCTACCCAGCCCCTGTCCCAAGAACCTACCTTCCCAGGAGGTTTTCCACAGCCCTGAAGAGGGCCCACCAGGCCGTTTCGGGGCCCGCAGGCTGGCCAGGGGTTCTTGGGGTCAGAGGACACTGGCTGGAAATCGCCATACTCGGGTTTGGGCTCCCGCCAGCTCTTAGGTGGTAACTCCTTGCCATCCACCCTAGGGGCAGGGGTGGAGACGGAGGTGAGGGAGGCCTGGGTCCACTCAGACATTTCGGCCTCATTCCCTCCAATGGTGCTGGGCCGAGTGAGCACCCATGGCCCCCCGCCCCCGGGGAAGTCGACATATCCCTGGTGGTTGCCCCCATCAACACCTCCCGACACTGGGAACAGGCAGAGACCCTAGGGAAAACCCCAAGGAACAGCAGGGGCAGGGGAGACGGAAGAACTCCCTTAAAGCAGTCCACAGTTGAGCCAAGGAACCTTTCAACAGTCTTTGCAGGTAGATGGCAGAGCCGGTGACATCCTGGCACACATGGGACACACCCTGCCAGCCCCAGCTGAACTTGAACACACTTGCTGTCCAAGCCATACCCTACCTGGGGCTCAACCCCTGCATTCTGCCTCATCTGGCCCAGAGAGAGCAACCCCAAGATGGGATGGCCCCTTCTCTAAACCACAGCTCCCACTGCTGAGTCTGTGGCAGGTACCAAAGAGCAAGACAGCAAGGGGACCATCCTGGTCGTATAGGATAAAAAACCCCAGAGGAAGACCTTCACCAGCCAATGGTTAGGAACGGCATTCCCCTAACTACTGAGTGCAGGCACCTAGAAGGCTGCCTCACCTGACACTGGAGAGGATCCAGGAAAATGTGGACTGTTAACTCTTCTCAAACGAGGAACCAGGTCTCAGCAAGTCTGACATCAGACATCCAGAAAGGAGGGGAGCCAGCCACAAAGCCCCTGTCTCTGGTTCAAGCCCCCAATCTTTCCTCCAGGCCAGGCCACTAACCCCTAGATGCTTTGGTAACATTTTACTTGACCTCCTACTCCTTTTGACCTCTGTGAAGCCCAAGCTCCCAGGAAAGGTAGGCCCAGCCCCAGCCTCAGCCCCAGGTGTGCCCGTGAAAGGAAAAGTGCCCTCAGCCACGGAGCACCTGCTGATTGGTCCCAGACCCTCACCTGTTGAGCAGCTGTTGCATGAAGGTGTCTGCACCCTGGTACATGCCAGCTAGCTGGCCCTGCACCTGTCCCAGCGCTGCACTGGACCCTGGTGCTGGTCCCCCGGGCCGTGGCCGGGCCCTGCCGCTCAGGTAGGCCTTCTCTTCCTCTAGTGCCCGGCGCAAGTCTTCCGCCTTAGCCATTAGCTTGGAGATGTTCAGGCTCTCAGCCTCCAGCTTCCGGGCTTCCATCTTGACCTCCTTCCGGAGTGGGGAGCCCCCACTGGCTCCTTCCTTGCCCTTGGTGGCCTCCGTGCGCCGGTTCAGCGCTGGCAGCTTGCTCTTCTTAAGGCCGAACCAGCTGGCGATGCTGCTGGTGTTGCGGTGCTTGGCCTCGGCGCCTGGTGCCCGCTCCTGGCCCTGGAGCCGCAGCACATTCTCCTCAATGCCCTTCATCACCTTCTCCTCGATGGCCGAGTGTGGGGCCCGCCCCTCAGGGCCTTGGCTTGGGTCAGCAGTGCCAGGCACTGGGGGCGTGGACTGGGCTGTGGTACCACCACAGTCTGCCCAAGGTGGGCCCTTCCCCTTGTCAGGCTTGGGGGGCTCCTTGGTGCCAGGTGGGGCCACAGGTCGGGGTGTCACCTTGGTGGGTGACTTGGAAGGTAGCTTTGTAGGGCTGCCATGGGGGCTCTTATTGGGCTTGCCGAGGCTGGGGGCTGAGGTGGGCACTTTGGCAGGGGTGCGGGGTACCTGGGGGCACAGGGCCCCTGCCAGCCGGCTCTTGGCCAGCTCCACTTTGGTGAGGCAGCTCCTTGGTGAGACAGGCTCCAGGTCGACCCGGGCCCCCATGGAATGGGAGGAGTAGACTCGGGCCCCAGAATCCCCCAGAAGCCCTGGTTCCTGCTGCTTCAGGCTGCTTGTGCCTAAGGCCACTGCCCCTCGCAGGGCCCCCTTGCCTTCTGGCTGCTCAGGAGGCCTAGGGGCAGAGGGCACCATGTCTCCAGTGCTCTCCCCTGACCTCCCTGCTCCCCGGGCCTTCTCGGTGCCAGACCTGGCTGGCACCCCATTCTTCTCTGGGATCTGGGGCCCCTCGGGGCCAGTCTTCAGTTTCCCCAGGGCTGCCAGTCTGTCCCGAAGAGGTGTGTGGCCAGCATCCCCAGGTCGCCGCCCTGCCCCCTGGCTGGGCTTCTTAGATGAGCTGCCTGGGGTCCTGCGGCCAGGATGGGGAGATTCTGAGCCTGCCTTGTCCAAACTCTTCTCCTGGGTGCTCCCATAGGGGCAAGATTCTGGGAGGCAGGGGCTGGGGGGCACTCCAGGGCTCCTGAGGACCTCAGGGGCCCGTGGCACCTCCAGAGTTAGCTGGGGGTAGGTGGGTACCTGCAGTGGGGATGGAGGTGGCTCTGGGGAAGGCCCCCTAAAGGTGCTCCGGGAAAGGTCCAGGATGTTCTCATAGCAGGGAGACACCACTGGTCCTGGGGATAGCGTGGCAGACAAGGCTGACTGGGGAGGTCTGAGCTGCGCAGAGTCCGGGGTTGTGGAACAGGGTGAAGGGCTGGTGGGCAGGCCCTGCGCCCCCTCCGGGGACAGTTCTCCTCCACCCAGACCCCTGCGGGCCAGCAGTGGGGAGGGGCTGCCATCTGAGCCACTGTTCCGGCAGGGGATTCGGGAGTTCCGGGGGAGCTGGGGGCTGAGCTGGGGGCCTCCTGGGCTGGGGACCTTCTCCGAGGCTGGAGGCAGCTTTAGAAACTTGAGACCTCTGGCTGGAGAGGGCAGAAGGGCTCCCTGGGCTTCCCCAGGAGAAGGGGGGCCCATCTGGAGCTTGCTTTTCACCTGAGATGAGGAGTGGGGGTGGCCAGGCTGTGAACCCAGGGGGGCATCCCCCGCACCCATGAACATGCTGAGGAAGGGGAGGGGCCCCTGGCCCTCTGAGGTAGCACCAAAGCCCGGCCTGTGGACATCTGGGGTACCCCCACCCCAAGCTGACTTGGGGAGGCCTTTGGACTTAGACAGCTGTGGGGGCCCCTGGTCTGGGGAGGATGGCTGCCCGGGACCTGGGTGGTCCCTGTTGAGTGGGCCTGTAGCCCCGGCCAAGAAGGCCTGTAGGTAAGACTCGGTGTCCTCAAGGAGCTGGCCCAGGTTCAACTGTTTGCGGGCCAGGGCCCCAAGCAGGGTGTCGGGGCTGGGTGCCTCATTGGGGTCACCTGCCTCATCAGAAGAAGAGGAGGAACTGCTTCCCGGGGCACAGGGCGGGCCAGAGCTGGTGCCCTGGGCCTGGGGAGAGCCCCTACTAGGGCCCCAGGGCCGCCCAGCACCCTCTTCTTCCCCCAGATACCCCAAGAGGCGCTCCCAGTGCAGCAGGCTTCCCAGGCTACCAGGACCTAGTAGCAGGTAGGGGGCCCAAGGTGAGGGTTCAGGCTGGGGTGGGCCACACAGCTCGCCATTGATGGGCTCCGGGGAGCCAGGACCCTCGCCTGGAGGCTGCCAGGGGGTGGCAGGTGAACACAGAAGCAAGGGGTCAGTCTCTTCCAGGGCTCTCAGCACCTCCAGGATCTGGGCTTTCTTTCGAAGGAATGGGGAGAGGGCATCCAGCGCTGGGGGTGGGGCAGCTGGGGGTCCCGGGCCCCCTGGCCGCAGCTGCTGCTCCCAACATACCTTGGGGGAGAAATGGCATGAGAAGGAGACTGTGTGCAGGCCCACGATGTGGGCTGAGTGTAACAGAGCTGGCCTGGTTTTGTCTGTGTCCCCAAAAGGAATTGCCAGCTTCTGGGATATGATGGCTCAGCTTCCTCAAGGGTCGCTGAGACCTGGTCACCACAATTCTTCTTCTTGACATAGCTGGGGTTGGGTGAGCACCCCACCTCCCTTCCTGGTTATCCCAGCCCCTGACCCCTTTCCTACTACTGTTAGGGTCAGCAGGGCTAGCCACCTACAACCCTGACATCTTTGTTCGCCCCAGGGGAGAGAGGCATGTCCATTTTTCAGGCTCCAGAAAGAAGACAGAGACTCCATAAGGGGATGTGGTGTGGCCAAGTCCTAAGTCAGCTACTGCAGCCAACCCAGGCCCTCTGAGGTCAAACAGCCGTCCTGCTGACCTGATCCCCGTGGAGAATGACTCCACTGCAAGTACCTCCCTGCTTCTGCCTGCCCCTTCTCTGGCCCAGTCCAGTCTGACATAGCGGTTAATTACATGGGCTCTGCAGCCAGACTCTGTAGGTTCAAGTCCCAGGTCTACCACTTAACTAGTTATATGACCTTTGGCAAGTTATTTAACCTCTAAGCTCCACTGTATCATCTGTAAAATGGGATGGTAATTATATTCAACTTCATAAAATAAGAAAAACCAGAGAGACAAAAGAATAAATGAATAATACTTCTGGACTTGGATAAATAAATATGTATACAATTAGAAATTCATCCCAAAAATTACAAAAAAAAGATAAGATAAATGGTGTCCAGATGTTCAGCATAGTGCCTGGCACAGAGTAAGAGCTCAGGAGGGTTAACTAGGAGTCTTACTGCAGTACTAACGCCTTTGCTGCAAAGGCCCGCGGTTGGGGGCGGGGATCTGTTTTTCTGGGTATGAGGCTGACAGCTGAGGGCTCACACCCAGCCTGGACAAGAATCTGTGCACCAGGAAGCAGCTCTTCCCCTGGGATTTGTTAGAAAACAGCAGTGGAGTACCAACTGATGAACCTGTGGTCAGCAAAGCCACAGACCACCGTGCCCAGCCCTCCTACCTCTCTCTGCCCAGCACAGTGCCCCAGAGGCAGTGAGGCGGCCGGTCCCTCGGCGGAGCTCAGGGAGGGAGAGGCTGGTGGCTCTGATGGTGGCTGGAGTGGGGTGAGTGGGATCTGCAGGGGAGAGGCAGCGTTAGCATGGGCGCTGTCTGTTCCGGGTCCCTATTCCCTCACGAAGCTAGGCCTCCTCACCCAGGGGCAGGAAAACGCTCTTCCAAGTCTGTCCCTTCAAGGACGTCTCCTGGCCCAAGGTGTGGCTTTCACCACTGTCCCCACCACTTGGTCAGAGGAGCCTTGGGAGACCACAGCACAGGCAGACTGAAAGAGCACAAGGCCAGGCAGCAGGGAGGTGGGACCGGTCGGGGGCTTCAGAGAAAGAGGAGTGCCCCTGGCCAGAGGGTGGCGGCAGGCCTAACCTGGGTGCCCATTGTGACTGCAGGACCACCCTGCTTTTCTGCAGGGTCTCGTCCTCTATTACAGAGAGGGCGAGCCTCGAGACCTGTTCCTGTTCTGATTGTCTGTGACCGCAGCATCACAGGGATGGCTGAGACCAAAGGAAGAGGCCTTTGTTACTGGGGCCTAGAAAAGAGACGGCGGGAGTTATCACTGTCTCCCCTAACTGGTCTCATGTAAAACCCATACTCTGAGGATTATGAAGGTAGTATTTAATCGTGGGTTACGCAGTACCTAAAAATGTCATTTCCCTTTCCTAGGCAACTCCACTAGATACGACTCAGCTTTAACCCTCATTCTCCACAGCATTTAAACCCTGTCTCTGTGGGTCTCTCAGCCTCCCCTCCAGCCTGGTCATCTGCAGATGCTCCTGCAGCCCAGATCCTCACACCTCTGGCCTGGACGCTGCTCAGCATTTCACTCTCCCTGACCTGGTTCGGTGGCTTTTCAATCTCCTGTGCACAAGGCAGCCTAAAGCATTTGTTTCTTTTTTTTCCCTAAAGCATCTTTGTGTTCAAAGCCTCCTATGCCCGCCCACTGCCTGTGGGGACAAGTCTGAACTCCTCTGCTGGCATTCCGACCTGGCCGGCCGGGTCTTCCCTGTCTCACTCAGCTCCTTCACATGTCCTTTGTTCCGGCCCAGCTGAGTAGCTTGCTGCTCCCTGCTCCGTTCCTTCCACAGGGAATCCCTCCTCCCCAACCCCTACTCCACTCTTCTTAAATCTCCCGTCCATCAAGGCCCAGGTCCAATGTCTCCTCCTAAGGGCAACTCTCCCCAGCCCATCTCTGATGGCCTCTCTCCCCTCTGCACTCCTAGACTGCACTGGCACACCCTGCTTTGTACTGTGGCTGTCTGTACACCTGCCTCAGCTCCCAGCAGGCCCAGCCTTCAGGGCTATGCTTGCTCTGCACAGGGCACAGCCGTCCAATTCAACGTGTGTTGGCAAAGGCAGTGCTCACAGGAAGAGCTTAATTACCATTTGCCCAATGGAGCTTTTGTCCTAGCAAAGCACCACTTGGGAATAACATTAATAATGAAAAATAGCTGCCAATTATCCACTATCTACTATGGGCCGATTACTATATATTATCTCATTTAATCCTCAGAACAACCTGCAAAATGGGTATTTTAATCTTCATTTATAAGGGAAAAACTGTGGTTTGTAAGGTTAATTTACCCAAGGTCACACAACTAAAAATTAGCTAAGTTAGGGACTCAGCCCAAGCTTCTCTGAGGCCAGGGTTCATGCTCTTTCCATGATGTCATATTACCTCTGGGGAAGATAAATCTATTACCCCAAACCTCAAGATGTCCCAGAATTCATTTAAGTAAAAAAATCAGTGATTTAAGGATGATCTACACCTCTGTTATCACCAGTCACCGAGGACGGGGTGAGCTCAGCCAGTGTGCTCAGGCCTCTGGGGCTGCCAGGGTGAACCCTGCAGCAGGGACAGACCAGGGCCCGCAGAGCCGCCAGGTCAGTGCAGTGGATTCAGACCCAGCTCTGCGCCGGCCTGGTGGATGGGGCTCCAGAAAGGCCATGGTGACGAGGCTTCCTTTGCCAGGTGTCGGGCTTCCCAGGGAGCTGAGAGACATCCTGCTCAGAGTCTGGGGGCCCAGAGCTGCCTGGTTTGCATGGGGCAGACACACAAATCCAGACAGATACACACAAGGTTGGCAGGGGTCGGGGGCAGGGGTGTGCTGGTTGACCCCTCAGAACCTGCTGTTTACCTCAGGTACCTGGAGCTGCTCCTGATCCTTCCACCTCTATGTCTTACCCCATCCTTGGGGCTTCCTGACAGAGTGACCCCAAGTGACATCTTAACTGAGCCCAAGATCCATTCCCAGTAGCCTCCCGCTTCTCCCGGGTAAGGCAGGTGTCAGGGCTAGAAGCAGGACCCAGCGTCTGCGGCCATGCCTATGGGTTGGCAGGCGAGCATTTGCAGCTACGAGCACACACAGGGCTCCAGGGTGAAGCGCCTTTCCTGACCTCTCTGTGACACCAAGCACTGGGCTCTTACACCCGGCCCCACCCCTGGCCAAGAAGAGGCAATTCAGTGGCCAAAGGGGCCACTTGGGAGCTTGAAATAACTACGTTTTCAGCCTCCACCCATCTCCCCACACAGGGCGGGAGCAAGCAAGAACCTTCTCGGTCAACAAGAAGGGATGCCACTCAGCTGGGTGGGGAGCACTTCGGGGGGACAGCTAAGCCTGAGGGGACTTAGGGAGTTTCCCCCATCTAAGGCTCAGATCTATCAGGCTAGGTGGGCCTTCCCTGGCTGGGGAGGAACAGGGGAATGGCTGACAGCCTGCTTCTACAGGTGTCTTGGAGAAAAGAGCGTGATGCTGATGGGGCTGGGCTGGGGCAGGAAGCTGAGCTATGGAGAGGGAAGGGGAAGTGCTTGAGCCCACCTGAGGGAGGGAGCCTGTCGTGAGCTGGAGCTTCTGCTGAAACAGGGCGCTGAGCATCTGGTTCTGCCGTTCCAGGTCAAACACCCTCTTCTTCAGCTTGATGCACTCCTCCCGCAGGTCCTGCCACCCGCCCAGGACGTGCAGGAAGACAAAAAGAGGATGTGAGGAGAAGGAGAGTGGTCCTAGCACAGTGCCCTTCATCAGAGCAGCGGGCCCTTCTCCTGCAACCTTCTTCTATGACGGAGCTGAGCCTGCCTGTCTCTGTAGCCATCACATCTTCTGGGGATGATAAATTGTCTCAAGTTTACCACCCCTGGTGGGAGATAAAACTCATTCCCTTCGGCACCTTTCCCATTCCTGGAGCCAACCCCCTACCTCTTAGAAACCATACATCAAAGAAGGGCCCATATGAGGCAGAGCAGGGGGTCAGAGTGGCCCAGATGTCAAGAAGCTACCCACAGTACTTGAGTAGATAGATATTCAGATGACACCCTATGCTCACAATATCATTGCTGTCAGGGCCATCACAACCTGGAGAAACCAGCTGGGGCCAGGATAAGGGAAGGATTCAGCTCAAATCAAAGTCACCATAACTCAGAGATCTGGCCTTACCTAGCCCTCCCCTGCCTCCAGGTAGAACAGTATGGACTTGTCCAAGGCAGGGGCGGGGGCTTCACTGGAGTTGCTAATAGGCCATTTCCAAGTCCCCTCCTCTTGCCCCTAGGTGAGTAGGCTCAGGGATCCCCAGGAAGGACCTCCCCTGCTGGACCCAGGGCATCTGGGCTAGGAAGTGAGAATGTCTCCCGTGGCCACTTACCTTTTGGTTCAGCAGTGCCTGCACCACGTGGTTGGCAACCTGGGGACAGAAAACCCCGAGGCAGAGCTGTCAGCCAATGCAGCCTCTGCCTGGAGCAGACAAGCCATGTCCCCGCCCCAGCATCAGTCCCACCACAGACCCCACAGACCTCATCCAGACAGCGCTCATAGGTCTCCCGCTGGTTTTCGTTGGCCTGGGCAAGTGCTGAGTTCTCTGCCTGCAGGAGGGAGCAAGAGGGCAAGAAGGAGGCTATAGGATTGTTCTTCCTCCAGGGCAAATTGATTTTGGGGAAGGGAGAGCCAAGAGTCTACTACCTACACCCCTGCGCCAGCTCTTGGCTCTGGTCGGATTCTGCCACGGGGAGGCCTGCAGAGACGGACTGAGGGCATCAGGTAGGCAGAGCTGAGATGGGGATTCTGTAAACCCCAATCTCAGTCAGTGAGGTTGGAGGGGCTGGAGAGACGCAGTGGCCAGGAGGAATTAAGGTGGGAGGTGCCAAAAGTAACCCTTATTTCCCTGAGGAGAAGGCAGAGGAGGCTGGAGGCAGGAGGGCAGGGTATCAAGAATGTGGCAAAGGGCCTAGTTTAAGGATCCATGTCCTTGTCCCTCAACTCCTGAGCCTCGTGTCATCCAAACCCTTCTTCCCGGGGCCTCTGTGACCACTCCTTTCTTGGAGCCAGCAGGAGCATGAAATTGGGGGAGAAGATGGGTGAGGGAGACGTTTGAGGGCTAGGACAGCTCCACTCTGTACATGCCTCTTGTCCTGAGCTGGCACCGGGTTGGAGAGCTAAGAGCAAGGAAGGGCTTGTCGGAGGAGCTCTGCTAAAGAAATGTTCAGCTCTGCTCCAGCCTGGCAAAGCGGACTGAGATGAAGGTCCACCCACACCCAAAAACCCCACAGCAAGCTCCCCAGGGCTCTGGCCAGCACCGCCACCCCCACCCTGCCCCGTGCCTCACCTCCAGCTCCCGCAGTCGGTGCAGGAGCTCCTGGCAGGTGCCTGGCTCCATGCTGCCATCACCACCCTCTTCTGACCTTGGGTTTCCTGGACTCCCGGCTGGCTGGTCCATGGCCTCCGACATCAGGCCGTGGGAACAAGTGAGAGAAGCCCCGGCAGGCTACTCAGGGCACAGGGAGGAGGTAAGCGGAGGACAAGGACAAAGACAAAACTTGTCAGTATTCTTGGAATTTAGATCAGTGTGACCAATGTGCCACAGACATTGTAACAACTCAGGGTCAGGCTAAGACTCTCCAGTCACAGGAGAGACACAAAACACACTCTTCCCATCTTAAGAACAAAGACCATTGTTTTATAAACCCCTATAACTGCACTCACCCTATCACAGGTCACAGAGACACTGCCAGGAGATGAGAAACCTGAATTCTCCGCTGAGATTGGCCTCAGACTGGCACAGTGTATCCTCTCTTGGGTACAGTGGGAAGCGGCCCGGGCCTCCGAGGCTCCCTGCTTCCAGCAAGGCCCCAGTGGACCAGCCTCTTTGTGCATGCTGGTCCCTCAGGAGGAGTCTCTTGACACCCTCCCCCGGCTCTTTCCTATTCATGCTTCAGGCCTCCCACCCTCGTCTGGGTCAAGTGCCATTCTTGCACAGTTTGCAACTGTCTCCCCCAAACTGTCAACTCTGTGAGGGCAGGGACATTGTATTCATGTCACTGTCCAGACTCAGACTTCTTGGTGTGATTCCTGGTGCGTAAGAGACAGACTGACGACTAAACGGACTAGTTTATCATCAGCTGAACACAACACAGCCAGGGTTCTGACCTGATTTGTGTTACGTGATCCCCCAACCCCACCAGACTGTTGCCATAGTTACTGGCTTTACCTGACTAGTCTTCATCTTCCATTTGAGTTTCAATTTCTCTCCTAGAGGAAAGCACTCATTTCCTTCTTTGGCACAAATATTGTAGGAATTTCCAGTAGATGGGAAACCCTTCCTAATGTAAAAGGGTGGAGGCCTCCAGTCCACCATCGACTACTTGCCTCCCTGACTCATTGAAGCCCCCACAAAAGAGGCTTTGCGCTTTTGGACCAAGGAAGGGAGGAGCCCTCAGCAGCTCACCCACCAGGCATCTGAACGCTCTCTCCTCCGTCCTCACAGTGGGGCACAGGGGATGCCTCTCCCACCCCAGCCCTCCTCCTCCAGTCCCCACCACCAGCATGCACAGGCTCCAAAGCCCCTCACCTGTCTCTGCCTCCTCACCCAGGCTGGCACACTCACTCTAGTAGCCAGAATGGTCACCTTGCCTGTGGAAAGACAGAGGCAGATGATGTCAGCCAAGCATCCCACAAGCATTTATCAGGTTCTTGTTGCATACCAGGTGCTGGGCCACTGGGATGAACAAGGCAGAGAAAGCGCTCCCTTTATGAAGCTTCCATTCTACTTGAGGAGGCAGATAAAACACTGATAAACCAATGAACATACGTCCGGTCCCAATAAGGCACTGAGAGGTGACAGCGAAGCAGAGACCTGAATGAAGTCTGGATGAAATCCTGGAATGGGAAGAGCATTCCGGGCAGAGGAAAGAGCCAGGGCAAAGGTCCCCAGTGCTCAGCCAGAAATCACTCAGATAACAGACGGGAATGAACAGCCACACACGGTGCTTTGCGGTCCTTCTCCAACATACACTGCCTTCTTTAATCCTCCTAACCACAAAGGGAGTTAAATGCTATTATAAACAGCTAGAATTGACAGGAGGAAACCAAGGAACAGGAAGTTACACTCACATACACTGAGTGTATCCTGAGCGCCAATCAGCATGTTGGCACGTTCTCATCCACTGTTGCATCTGATTCTCCTAAACACTTTGTAAGGAGGGACGCCAACCTGGTGAGGACGCAGGCTCTGGTGGCAAAGGACACTGTCCAAATCATACGGCTGGTTCACCAAGCACTGGACAGGCCTGACTCTCCCCCTTCGTATGCAGCCTCTCTGTACACACAAGTTGTACTAGAAACTCCTTACATTCTGTGAGCTCCCTACAGTCCCAGGGCTCCTGGAGGTTTGCAGGTGGACA
Source organism: Equus quagga (assembly GCF_021613505.1). Lineage (NCBI taxonomy): Eukaryota > Metazoa > Chordata > Mammalia > Perissodactyla > Equidae > Equus > Equus quagga. The sequence continues at coordinate 18,328,075 of NC_060267.1, read as the reverse complement.
GATCTGGGAGAGTCCCAGTTCTACAACATCTGCTTCCTCCTCTGTAAAATGGGGTTAAGAATACTTAGCCCAAAGGGCTGTTGGAGGATAAGATGAGATACTGTATATAGAGTGTCAACAAATGGAGGCTTCTCATACTATCACACCCTGACTGAGGCGCAATGTAGTCTGGCCTCGGAGCCTGCTGCCACTCCCTCTGTTCACCTGCACGCGGACCCTGAGTCCCAGGCCCCTCACCCTGGGGTCTCAGCCGTAGGGGCAGCTGAGCATCTGAGAGCGCTGCTACCCCGCCCTGCCAGCTCTCCAGCCCCAGGGCCATCCAGCCTTCACTCTTCTCTGCCTGACACCCCAGAGAGAAAGGCTAACAGCAAAGCGGGAGAAGCTTCTTTCTGAGTGAGAGAGTGTGTGTGTGTAGGCGTGTACCACAGTGGGAAGGGGGCTTCTGAAAACCAGAGGAAAAGGAAAAACTGTGTAATACTTATTTTTAATACTCCAAAACAATGTGAAGTCCTTTGTTATTTTAACATCATAGAAATGTATCGAGTATAACTTCATTTGCTCATAACATTATTATGTTCAATATATTTAGAAATGGACAGGCCTGGAAAAAAAAGAATTCACTAAATATCCTCCTTCCTAGACATACAAATAGGGCTTAAAATAAAAAAATAGGGGTTACAGACATCTCAGGGTACTTCCACCATTTGACCAGTTCCACTGCACCCACAACACTCATCTCTGGGCCTCCGGCCTCTTGCTCCCATTGCTCTAGGAGAGGCCTGCCCCTGTGGGTCACTAGCTTTCCCTGAATCCCCTCACACTCATTTCCCCAAAGGACACTTCCAGGGAGTTGAAGGGTTGGGGTACGGGAGGGAGTGCTGGAGAGAGTGACAGAAAAACGTTGGGAGGGTGAAGGAAGCAGGTGGGATGAACAGGGCAGTGTCCAGGGGCCAGAAAGAGAAAAAGATCCTGCTGGGGAAAGCCCAGGTCTTATGTTCCTCACACAACAAACACAAACCAAACTAAGGGTCAAGGTGGTTAGCAGAATACCTTTTCCTAAAGAAATAAAAATAAAAAAGCATCCAGGTTAGGCGTGAGGCCCAGATTTCGAGGGCTGGCTGTGGATTATGCAGGTGTGGCTTTATGTGTCGAGGAGGGCGGGGACCCAAAACACCCCACAAAGCCAACCACTGCCACCCTCCCAATCTGAGCCCCTGTGGGCCCCAGGGCAGGGAGGCCTGAGTCACACTGTGATCTGGGGGAGACCCTCCAAGTGATAAGCCACCCAAGAGCAACAGTCTGTCCTGTGGGTCTGTCTCTGTATCCCCAGCTGGGCCCAGCAGAGGCTCCGGAAATGTCGGCTGAAGGCAGGCTGTGACTCAGCCCGACTTTGGGGAGAAGTTTTCTGCCCTCAGCTGAGGTGGTCTGGCCAACTCAGGACAAGGGGCCTTCTCTGTGTCTGCAGGGCCACAAGCAGAGGACAGGAAGCTGTCAGCCTGGACTGTTGAAGAAGCCTGCATTTAAACTTGGCACTGGGGAGGAGCACGCTGTGAGCAGGACACAGTTTGAGTTCAAGATTTCTGTGGTGAAAGAGAAAACTGCCTGCATCTTTATGGAATATTAAGATTCAGAGAGACACCAACACCTTCAGCTCCCAGTCTGAGCCTCATTAGGAATTTGGTCCCTCAGAGTCTGAGTTTTCCGCCTAAATCTCATGAGAAAAAAACCACCCAGGTCAGTTCCCTAGTGGCTGTCCCTGCTGGGTGTCAGTGGGGCCACTCTCCCCAGAGACCGAGCACCCTCCTCCTCCCTTGGGCCCCACAACTCCTACTCACAGCTTCTGTGCTCAGGCCCACCTGGGGCCTGGGAAAACCCCTGGCCTGGGGTTTTCAGGATGGCCCTGGTTTCAAACATTCCTCCAGTGGTCCCGGATGTTGGATGCTGGGTCTAGAAGGCAGGATGCCGGCCAGGCTGGGTAGAGATGGAGCTGCAGAGGGTGGGAGCTCTAACTTGAACTGGTGGCTTCTCCCGCCAGAACTGCCAACGGGCAGCCCCGCCCCTCACAAAAGCCTGATTCAGAGGGAGGTGACCTCAGTGCCGAGAGGAGGGAGGGAGGCGAAGGGAGGAAGAGCAGAGTCTCTCTGGCCCTCCTTCAGAGGGGGTGGAGGGCAGTCTGTGAGTGGCCAGGGACAGGGAAGGGGGAACAGCTGCTCAGGGGTGTCTGGGTAACCTGGGGACATGGCTGGTTCAGCCCAACCACTGAGTGAATCCAGGTGACCACTATCTCTTCAGCCCAGTCAGTCACCTAGGCTCCACGAGATCTGACTGTCCTGGCCTTTCCGTCAGCCAGATCAAAGGAGTAGGGGCTACAGCTCCTACCCCCTCCCTAGCCAGGGCACAGGCAAGACCCTTCCCTGAACTGGGAGTCCAGACCTGGCAAGAAGGGGCCAGAGAGGTGGCAGCAAGCCTGTCCTCCATGCTCCCTTACCCAGGCCCTTAGCCAAGGCCTTCTGGCCCTCATGAGCCCCTCACTCACCAGCTGTTCCCCCTAGAGTCCTCTAGGGAGAGAAGCCAGGGACCAGGAGGTGGGGGAGGGCTGGGCAGCTGTGGGAAGGCAGAGATGGAAAAGCTCACTTTAATAACAGAATCATCCGTAACACCAACCGTTTCCCCCTCGGCTCCCCCCGACCTCCCAGCTGTTTTCTGGAATCCCTGTCACACCCAAGAGTCCACTTGTAAACAGCAACTTCTGCACCCACGGCAAACACTCCTTTCTAGACAAGATCAGCCCTGGGCTGCCACGGGGTGTGGGGAGGGATATAAGGACAGAGGCCTCAGGCCATTCCTGGCCTGAAAGTGGCCACCTCAATCCCTGGCCCAAAGCATCTTTTAGTCCTAAAAATTCTAACTGGTCTCCTTCCCCCTTGGGGAAAGAGGGCAGACGAGAATTTCCTTCCCTCCTCCTGACAACTGGCCCCAAGACACAATAGCCCTTCTGAGAGGCACGTGTCCATGGGGAAGGGGCCCACTGCATCCCCCCTCCAACTTCCTCTGCACAGGTACTCCAGGAACTCCACAGCATGGTGTGGGTTCTTTCAAACAGACAGTAGCATCAGTCTTCTGCCAAAGGCTTATAGATTTCAACACCCTTATCTCTCCTCTCGGATCCTTCACGTGCCCTGTCCACAGCATAACCCAACAACAAAAAAAGCAGCTGCTAGCTTGTGTAGGCCAGGGGCTCTGACACAAACACAATGGGTTTATTTATAGGGCCACACGCCAGGGGCTCTGCAGCCAAGGGTACTGGAAAAAGCCTCAGACCAGAAGGCACAAGATTTAGAGTCTAGTCCCAACACTGTAATTTACCCGCTGTGTGACTTCAGGCAAATCACTCAGTCTCTCAGGGACAAGTTCCTTCACGCCAAGTGGAGGCTGTCCTGGAACAGTGATTCTCAAAGTGTGGTCCAGGGACCCTGAGGCCTTGCAAGGAGTCCACGGGGTCAAAACTATTTTCCTAACACTACTGAGACATTATTTGCCTTTTTAACTCTCGTTCTGTCATGAGTATATAGCGGCATTTTCCAGAGACTATGTGACATGTGGTATCACACCAAATGAATACAGAAGCACATACGAGAACCCAGCCGCTCTCTATCAAGTCAGACAGGACAGAGTTGCAAAAAGGAAGGAGAAGGCCATTCTTTTCACTATTTTTTTTTTGTTTTGGAAAATGCATAATTATTTTTCATAAAATACATTAACATGTAATGGATATATTATTATTTTTAAATGAACAAATTAAATGTTTAAAACTCTCGGTTCTAATTTATATGACAGTAAATGTCAATACCCATATAAACCAAAGCTCTTTGGGGTCCTCAATTTTTAAGAGCATAGAGGGGTCCTCAGGCCAGACAGTTTGAGAATCACTATTCTAGAACAGTGCTGCCCAGCAGAACTTTCTGTAATGATGAAAATGTTTATTTTGTGCTGTCTAATATTGTAGCCACTAGCCACGCGTGGCTACTGAGCACTTGAAATGTGGCTCGTCCAACCGAGGAACTGAATTTTAAATTTAAATAGCCACATGCAGCCAGTGGCCACTGTATTAGACAGCACAGTTCTAGAAGATGCCTGGGATACCTTCCCTTGAACATTCTAGGTCAATGCTTCTTTCCACATTGTCTAGAGGCTGGGGGTAGGAGAGGACAGGACTCGACACTCACTCCTGTCCCCAGGCTTTTGCTCACACTATTTCTCACTCTTTCCTCACCAAAGGAAAGCCACCTCAGCCAGATCGTCAGTCCTGCCTGGCACCCCTACCAAGGCCAACTGTTAGGCTCTCTCAGTCTCTGCAATCACTACTTCACACCCTCTCCACTCTCCTCAAACTTCTGGCCTATCACCTCCCCTCTTGTTTCCTGAGGATGAAAGCCAGCAGAGGGAAAATCCCCTCAAATCTCCTGCCACCATACTCCCAGCCCCACAGGAATCCCCTGTACACCCTCATCTCCTCCAGTTCTAGCAGAGGGGCCGCCCTCTTCCCAGGCAAGGCCAGTCCTTCTCGCCCCAGTCCCTCCCCATTTATTCTTCAGTATCTACCTCCTGAAGGGATCTTTCTCACCTGCCTTTACAACTTCTCAGGTGTCTTTCATCTTAAAATAATTTTCCCCTGACATTTCTTCAGATACTGTCCTCTTCCGCCTTTCACAGCCAAACTTCTCAAAAAAAAGTCATCCTCACTTCTCACTCCTTCCTCAGCCTGGTCCGACGTCAGCAGTAACTGCCACAATGCTAAATCCCAACAAGATTTTTCAGTCCCCCTTGCCTTCTCAGGCCCAACTGCCTCTGTTGGCCACTTCCTCCTGGACTTTAAAATTAAGCTTTGAGATATAGTTCACATCCCACACAACTCACCATTTAAAGTGTACAATTCAGTGGGTTGTAGTAGATTCACAGATATGTGTAAGCATGTCCTCAGTTAATTTTAGAACATTTTTATTATTCTTTAGTTAGCACTTCGTCACTCCCAACCCTAGGCAACCACTGATCTATTTTCCGTCTCTATAGATTTCCCTATTCCGGACATTTCATATGAATGGAATCATATAATAGGTGGTCTTTTGTGACTGGCTCCTTTCACTTTGCATAATGTTTTCAAGGTTCACTCGCGTTGAAGCAGGTGTCAGTACTACATTCCTTTTTATGGCCGAATAATATCCCATAGAATGGATATGCCACAATTTGTTTATCCATTCATTCGTTGATGGACGTTTGGGATGTTTCCACTTTTTGGCTATTATGAATAATGCTGCTATGAACATTTGTGTACAAGTTCTTGTGGCATGTATGTTTTCATTTCTCTTGGGTATATACCTAGGAATGGAAGTGCTGGGTCATATGGTAACTAACTTTTTGAGGGATTGTCAAACTGTTTTCCAAAATGAATACATCATTTTATAGTCCCATCAATAGTGAATAAGGGTTCCAATTTCTCCAAATCCTTACCACTTCTTACTGTCTGATTTTCCGATTCTAGTCACCCTAGTAAATGTGAAGTGATATCTCATGGTTTTGATTTATATTTCCCTGCTTAATGATGTTAAGCATCTTTTCATGTGCTTATTGGCCATTTATATATCTTTCCTGGAGAAATGTCTATTCAGATCCTTTGTCCATTTTTTAATTGGGTTATGTCTTTTTATGATCAAGTTGTAAGGATTCTATATATATTCTGAATACAAGTCCTTTATCAGATATATGACTTCAAAACATTTTCTCCCATTCTGTGGGTTGTCTTTTCACTTTCCTGATGGTGACCAGTTCCTCCTGGACAACTTTTCCCTCGTCTAGTATGCTCCTCTTCTCCCCCAGCCATTTTCTACCTCTACTTTTGTGTGTGCATTATCTGTGTGTGTGCATATGCTTTTTAAGAAAACAGATATAGCAGCACGTTCTTTTCACTGTTCTACATCTTTTTTACCAGAACAATTTTTAAAAATGAAACCATAGACTATTCAGATCTTAATCAGTTTTTCCAACCATGTCCTTTCCACTGATGTTCTGGTCCAAGATCCCATCCAGGATCCCACATGGTACTTAATCATCATGTCTCCTTAGTCTCCTACGATTCACAACAGTTCCTCAGTCTTTGTCTTTTATGACCTTGACACTTTGGAAGGAACTGTTCAGTATTTTGGAGGATGTTCCCTAATTTGGGTTTGTTTGAAGTTTTCTCCAATTAGATTGAAGTTATGGATGTTTGGAAAGAATATCAGAGGTGCTATGCCCTTCTCAATGCATTATTTCAGGGGTATCCATGATGTTGAGATGCCTTATTACTGGCGATGTTATCCTTGATCACTTGGTTAGGTGGTGTCTACTAGTGGATTTCTCCACTGTAAATTTACTATTTTTCCTTTTGTAATTAATAAATATTTTGGGAGGCAATACTTTGTGACCATGCAAATATCCTGTTTCTGCTTAAATTTTCACCCAACTTTAGGATTCATCAGTGGATCTTGCTTCCAGCAATTACTACAGTGTTCTAATGATAATTTTCGATTTCCCTCGTTCCTGGTATATTTATTAATCGGAAGTTTTCTGTAGGGAAGAGCTGTGCCTTCACTCCCATTTATTTACTTAATTACATATTTATATCAGTATGGACTCAAGGATATTTATTTCATTCTTTGTATTATAATCCAATATTATCATCACTTATTTCGTTGCTTACATTCCAGCTTTGGCCACTGAGAATTCTTTCAGGTTGGCTCCTGTGTCCTTTCAACATGCCTCTATTTTAAAAGCTTTTTTTTTTTAACATTTGCTTACTTTCTGGCACCATAAGATGTTCCAGGCTTATCTTGTATTTTCCCTGCCGGCGATCACTTTCCAAGGAGCTCTACCAGAGCAATCTTCTTTCTAAGACTGTAAATCTGATGGTGTCCCTCCCGCTTCAAATCTTCCCATGACCTCCTACTGCTTTGGGAACAGACCAAAGCCCTCTACACGACCCTGGAAGCCCTGCCCTGGTCTGGCCCCAATGCAACTCTTCTGAAAAGCTGTCCTGGACTGATGCAGCCCACGCTGATCTCTCTTCTTAAAGTGTGTCCTGCAGGATCAGTATTTAAAACTGTAATGCGTCCTGTTCTCTAGTACTCCCCTGGGAGGAAGAAGGGCTGTCCCTGTCAGAAGGGGAGCTCTCTAAAGAGGGGCTCTGCCTTTCTGTACTCCCCCTACACTGTCTGCCAGTGCACTGCTCCTGCCAACAAGGCCCAGAACCTGGGGATCTCCTTTCATCCCAGACACAAAGACCAGAAAGAAGGGACAGGTGAGAATGTACAATGGGTTCATCAGGTTCCCTTAAAGACCCCTAACTATCCCCCCTCAAATTTGTCCCTAACATTGATATGACCTTTTCCAAGCTCCCAACCCACTCCCAGGCCTCAGTGACTCCCTCTGGCAAATGGGACTAATCTGTTCATTCTGTAGATATTTTTGGACAGATCACTCAGCCTGAGGCACAGGGCTGGGTACTGGTGGGCAGTGCAGAGATGGACCAGCTCTTCTCAGCCTTCCTGGAGCTCTCAGTCTAGCAAGGGATGTAAGATATTCAGGTAAATAACTGGACTGTGAAGGAAGTTCCACAACGGGAGTCTTTTGGGGAACTTTAAAAATCAGGAGAGAAATATTAAGCTGGAGCTGGAACAGTTTTTTAGAATTTGAGGCATCAAGTGAACTGAGCCTTTCTAGATAGGTGGGGTTTAGGTCTAAGGAAAGGGGAGGGGGTCATCCCAGGCAGAAGGAAGGCATAAGCAGAGGAGGCAGAACTCTCTGGGTGTGTATGGAAACAGAATGACTCAGTGCAGCTGGATCGAAGAGCGTTTGAAGGTGTGTGTTTCCTGGTCCCCTGGCCCATGCCAGTTACCAACTCCTCTCCTATCCCCCGACCGAATAGGAGAGTAAGCATCTTTTCAACATCCTGGGTGTAACCAGAGACATGGGCTAGGTCCCACAGGAGGAACTGAGGCACAGAGGCTCCTGGAGGTGATAGCAGAGCTGACTATTGGGATGTCAGCTATCTGCTCTCAGATCCCAGAGAAAAAGGGGCTGGGAGGCTACACAGCCTGCTGGCTCCCAGGCTGCACTTACAGGCATATACCCTCCCAGCCCCCCATACTCAGCCCCCAGTGCTCACTCCCCCAAGCTTCATATCCTGGTCTCTTGCTTCAAAGGGAACAGGATCTGGCTGCCCAAGCGCCTTCTGCATCCAGGCAGCTTCAGTGTTGTCTCAGTGGATGCCATTTGGCCAGAGCTCAGAGGTGACCATCTAAGCTGCCAGCGCTGCTCTGGGAGGAGAAAGCAGCCCTGGTTCGCCCACAAGCCCCCACTGGGCTTGGCTCTTGTTTGTGCCCACAGATGGGAGTCAGACTTCCTGGATCCAGTTCTGGCTCAGCTATACTGCATGACTCTAGATGAAGCCTAGAACGCCTCTGGGACTCAGTTTTCCTATCTGTAAAATGGGGTGAGTGCTGACTCCTCTATCCCTGCAGGGCACAGAAGAGAAGGATGAGATCAGGTCTGGAAAGGGATTGCAGCTGAGAAGATAGGACCCCTCGTGTGGGGTGGGGGGTTGGGAATGAGGAGCTCAGCAGGGCCTTTAGGGAGAAGCTGTTGGCTTTGATACTGTCTTCCTATGGGGCCCATAGGCTTCCCAGGAAAGCAGAGCGGGGAGAGAGGAAGGGACAGCACAGCCAAGAGCTTTTAGCTTTCTCCTAGCCCCGGGGACAGGAAGTGAGATGCTGTCTACAGAGGAAGTGAGAAGCAAACACCCCCCAACTTCCCCTCAGCCTACAGTGGAAAGGAAGGCTCCAGCTTCAGGAGCCTGGAGGCCCAGAGCTGGGGAAACACAAGGCAACGGGGTGGGGGTGGGGGAGGAGGCATTACCTGTACCATCTGGCAGGAAGGGGGCTCCTTGTCTCGGACACAATAAAACTCAAGTGGCCCAGAATACCCCACAGACGGGGAGGAGAGAGAAGAGAAGTCACTGAAGTGGAGAAACCCAGCTTTCCAGGTCATGTGTTACCGTATCTGCAGGTGTAGCCCCAGACTCCTGCCCTAGCTTCGTGTGCTGTGCCATGACACGTGCCTCCCCCAACACACGCACACTCCCACACACACCAAGGGGGGGCCAGGTCCTGACGACTTGCTCTGACAGTACATGTCCTTTCTTTGGAGCCTTCATCACAGCTATAATTGTGTAACTGTTTAATTATTTGATAAACACGGACTTTTTGGACCACCACGGTACCCCTAGGGTCTACCACAGCATCTAGCACAGAGTAAGGGCTGGCCATTGCCTGAGAATTCCTCAGAGGCTGGTTTTGGCCTAAACCCTGGCATTTGAATGAAGTTCAGCATACACAGGTGAATGAACTCTGCTCATGGCCTGGGGTCAACTGGGGGACACTGGGGTGGGTGGTAAAGGCCAGAGACCTGACAGAGGTGGCAGGAGAAATCTATGCACACCCAGATATTGCCAATAGGTGACAGATGAAGACAGTATATGCTTTATGCCATCTTTTGGGTAAGGGAAAAAAATAACATATATGTATTTGTTGTTGTGTAAAGAAGGTCTTGAGGGATATGTAAGAACTAATAAGTGATTTTCTATGGAAGGAGAAGGGGTGGAGGTGGGAGCGAGATTTCTTAATCTATGCCTTTTTGTATCATTTTGAATTATGCAAAAAAAATCTAGTGAAAAAATAAAATAATATAAAACTTAAAAAAAAATGTTAGAAGGAATAACCACTTGACGAGGTGATTTCTAAAGCCTCTCTCAGCTGGGGCCATCTACTCTCTTCCCATGTTAGGAAGGAGGGACCAAGCCGCTGGGACAAGGGAGGGGTGAGGAGGTGTGCCCAGATGACTGTGGGGACTCTGGCCAAGGCATGTCAATGTCTTCACTCTCTTTCTTCCCAGAATCTTTCCCTGGGCTGTGGTGTGGCATGGTAGCACCAAACTATTCAGAAGTTGGTCAAGGCCACTTCCACCTAGGTAAGAGCTGGGTTCATTCTAGACCCCTGCGAGGGGGGTCTCAACAGATCCTCACACAAAAGGGCCAATTACAGCCCCCACGTCAAGCCAGCTGGGGATGAAACGAATCAGCCCCTGGGAACTGCAGCTGCTGAGAACCCCAGGGCCACACCCCTGGAGTTCCGGAGCCCCTCACAGTCTCATCTACAAAAATCCTCATCATTCTCCTACCCAGAGGGTCTTCGGGGAGGGAAGATCTCAAGCCCTGCCTGAGAGAGAAGTGCAGATCAATGTCCGAAGCAGCACCCACCAGTCAAGCCTTGCAGGCAACAGCATGAGCAGCAGAAAGGGGTGTCTTTCCTTTTAAAAAATCTATACATTTAAAGAAAAAACCTTAGTGGATCCTGGAGAACTCCCAGAGCTCAGGGACTAGCATAAAGTTCAGGGTGCTGTGCCTGCCTGGGCTCTTCTCAGTGGCTGTTGGATTTTTAGAAATCAGTAATAACAGCAATGATAATTCACCTTAATAACAGCCTGGCTTCCTCAGGCCGCTTTCATCTGCGTAACTCCCAGAGGTGGGAAAATGGTAATTATCGAGCAGGTGCCACACCCCAATGATGATGTGTTATTAATCCATCAGCACAGGCTGGGAAACTGAGGCCCAGGGAGAAGAATTTCCCCTCACATGGAGCTAAGGATACAGGGGTGGAGGAGCGCTGGGCAGCGAGGAACCAAAGGTGCCGGCTCCGTGCCTGCTGCATTTTGGGAGGACGCTGAAGAAAAGGGCACTCCTTTCAGAGACAGCCAGACCTGTGTCTGGGGTGAAGGTTGAGGAAGACCCCAGATATGTGTCCCAAGCTCCACCGTGGGCTGCAGCAGGGCCTGGTGGTGGTCCTAGCTGGAATTCGGGACCTCTGATCTTGAGCCCATACAGTCACTCTCCCAAAGTACGTCAAAGCAGGCCAACAGCTGCTTTGAGCATCAACACCATCTCTCTGCAACATGCGCAGGCACTACAGGGTAAGTGAGGGCTCAGCCCTCCAAACAGCCCCACGCCACAGGTGCAGTCCATGAAGTGGGGCAGGGGCACCTTGCAGCCGGGTAGGTGCATTAGATCAAAAACATGTCAAGAAGTGGAGACTGCTTCTTGGGGACCCAAGCCCATCTCCACAGCCCTCTTTGAGCTTTGGCATTGAGCTTAAAATAATGAGATCCTTTCTACAGCAAGGCTTGCCTGGTCTGTCACTGCTGCAGAAACCTGCAGAGGAGGCCCAGCTGGCCTGTGCCCTCCAGGAGGGCAGGGGAGGGTGGGCAAAGAGTCACAGAAGACCAAAGTTCTTTTCCCACTGTGGCTATGCAGAGAAGTGGCCGAGACTCAAATGTGGATGGAAGGGTAAACACGGAGGCATTGCTAGGCAGATCCATCCACAGCCTACTGTGTGCCTGGTACTGTGAGAGATGCTGAGAACAGACATAATCTCAGCACTGGGGAAACCATAAGGGCCAAGCTGGGCAGCAACCAATGACCTTGTCCTCCAACTCTCCAGGGCAGGGCCTGGGGGAAAATATTAGCATGTTGTTCTAAGAGATTTGAAGTTATTTTTCTTCAGCATGTTAGAGAGCTGATCAGAGCCCCTGGGGGGCCCTGAGACAACACTCTGACCCTCCAAGGGCTCAGCTCTCTGTAATCTCAGGCTCAAGACCTGCCCTCTCTGCTTTAAATTCAGCCAGGCGCCCTCATGCATGAGAAATTAAGGCAGAGCGGTACCCTGTAAAACACTAGACCAGAATCAGGAGCCCTGCCTCTGATACTCATCATCATATGAATCACTTCCCCCTCTGGACTTCAGTTTCCCCATTTTGAACACGAGGGCGTTGGACTAGACGGTCTCTAGGATTCCTTCCAGCCTATGACTCTATGTTGTTTTGATGTGGCAGCAGATCCCAGATTGATTTACATAAATTTGCATGTTCAATCAGAAATCCCAAACTCCAAGTATAGTAAATCCAATCAGTCCATTAGTGCAGCCAGACTGGGGCTGGAGGAGCCTGCCAGGTTTGGGCGAGGACTGTCAAAGCAGACCATGGTAGTGGTGGTGAATTGGAGGAGGAGCCGGGGGAAGCAGAGGCAAGAAGAGGCATTTGTTCTGAGAGCTGTAGTTCTAGTGACCCAGGGCTGATGGGGCCAGGGACCCCTCTTTGGTTATCAGGCAGGGGTCCTCTCTCCTCCTGCTTCTAACGGAGCCTCTGGCTGGCCAGCCTCAGAGCCACACCCCAAGAGGAAACAGCAGCCTCTGCCTAGCAACAGCCGCATCCTTCACTCTGACAGGGACTCCACCATTAACCACTTTCTGGGAAACTGACCTCCCTGGGAGCTTCCATTCTCTGTTCCAGGGGCTCCTAGCAGTGTGGAAGGCTTCCTTGGGGTCTAACCTAAATACTTCTTGCTGCAGCTTCAGTCCCATGGGCAGCAGGGCCAGGGAAGAGGGCTCCCCAGGCCCAAGGGAGTTGGCAGAGGGAAAAGCAATGCAGGAGTATGTGCCCCAGATCCAACCAATCGCACGGCCTCCCTAACTACTACGTCTCCACCTTTCCTTCCACATCCCCCTCAGCACCTGGGAGACCAAGGATGAAAAGGAATAGAGAGAATGTGAAGGCCTTTGGCTCTTGGGTTAGGGAGCAAGTCCTAACCTGGAGAGCCTGACTCCTGAGGAAGCCCTACCCCCAGGAGGGAAGGAGGCTGGGGAAGGTGGGGTGGGGCAGCCTCTCCGTGCTGCTGCCTGGCTGGCATGGCAGGGCCTGAGGGGCTGGCTGTGCTGGGTGAGCCAGCAGGGAGGATCCTGAAGCCCCTGCCTGGGAGCTGGGGGTATAAGCGCAAGGTGAGGTGAGCAGGGCCAGGGGGTGGGATGGGCAACAGCAGTGGGACTTTCCTTGTCCTCTTCCCATAAGAGGGCAGATGAGCGTGCTGTGCTCCCTGGGCCAGATCCTAAAACAAGTCCCAACAGCTGAGATGCAAACTGTCTCCTGGGAATCTGCTTACCCTGCTGGCCGTTGGCTGCCTCCTTCTCTCCCAACTCCTCCCCAAAGGCCCAACTCAAAGACTGGCCTGCCAGGATGTCTCACCAGAAGCCTTGATGGATGGGCCAAAACCCCAGCCAGCAGGAGTTCATAGCCCAGGGCAGAGGGATGAGCAGGACAATGGTTATTCTCAGGCAGGATAAGGGAGTCTGCTCCCCTCCACCCAAGGCTCTAATCCTAAATCACTGCAATTGAGAAGCACAGCACCCAACACCTACCTCTACAAACTGAACCACGCTGCCAGAGGACCTTTCTCCCCTCCATATCCACTCATCAGGGGAACCACACAATGTCAAAAAGCGGAAGGAAATGTTAGGGCTTTCAACTCCAACTGCTTCATTTTACAGATGAGAGAAAAGAGCCCCAGAGAGACAAACTGCCTTGGCAAAGGTCACACAGCAAGCTAGGAAGAGCAGGGACCAGAGCTTCTGACTCCCAGTCCATAGTGATAGCAACTTAAGTCATACACACTGGTTTCCAGTGGGGAAGAGCCCTCCTCCCTGTGGCCCAGGCCATCTGCCTCTCCTGCTTCTCACTCTCTTCCAAAGGCCTGAACTGGAGAAAAATGCTGGAGGGTCCCAGCCACCGCAGGCATGAGGACAGATGCCTCCTCACACATAGACCATGACTTTGAAAACAAAGTTGAACTATGTGGGAATATTTCCCCAGACAGGAATACATGTGTTTCTCTGAGGTAGGAAACCCACTGATCCCAGGTTGTTCTTAGAAAGATAGGGAACCAATATGAGAACCGAATTTTGTGTCTCCCTTCTTGAAAGACAAAGAATCTCATGGCGCCTGCCCCGTGGCCCAGTGGTTAAGTTCGCACGCTCTGCTTCGGCAGCCCAGGGTTTCACCGGTTCGAATCCTGGGCGTGGACATGGCACCGCTCATCAAGTCACCCTGAGGCGGTGTCCCCCATGCCACAACTAGAATGATCCTCAACTAAAATACGCAACTATGTAGCAGGGGGCTTTGGGAGAAAAAGGAAAAGTAAAATCTTTAAAAAAAAAAAAAAGAAAGACAAGGAATCTCAGAGTTAGCTGGCATAATGTCTTGCAAGAGAAGGTCTGCACAAGGCAAGTGGGCTAAGTTCATTTTCCCCAAAGGTAGTGACCACAGAATGATTAGACATTGACCCCCTCTCCACTGTCCCCCGGACCACCCCTGTGCCAGGGGTCTGCCTCCAACACTACCTCTGGCAGACAATTGTACTCAGGCAGGAGGACCCGGGGGAGGGAGGCAGTGGTAGCGAGGAAATAAGAGCCATTGCCTTTGCGGCCAAGGAACCCATCAGCCTAAGACCCCTGGCTCTTCAGAATGGCGAGCATTTAAGAAGTGGCAGCTGGACAGGCTGGGTGGATAGCCCCGAGACACCTGGAAAACCAGGCCTGTGGGAGGTGAGGGCCCTCCGTGCCCTTGAGGCAGTGCCAGGGCAGGAGAGACCGCGGGGCCTTGGGCCCAGGATAAGGAAAGGGGCGCTGGGGTTCGGACAGCCGTTTTCGTGGTCGGCCTAGGCCAGGGGAGTGTCGGGCACAGACGCATTCTCTGCATTCTTCTGGCACCGCAACCAGGACCCAGAGAGCCTTTTCTGCAGGCACTGGCCCCATTCCCTGCCCAGCCCCTCTCTTCCTCAGCCTCTCTTTAGTGTTCAGCCCGCCAGGTTCCCCTATTCCTTCCCGCAGCCCCCCAAAGCCATCGAAGGGTTGTTCCCGGAGACCCTGATCTCTCCGCCTCTCCTCATCTCCCCCACGCCCTACCGCCCCAGGCCACGGGGACCGCAAGGAGTACAGAGGAGACCGGGGCTCGTCCCCGCGCCTGCGCTTAGGGGAGAGCCTCCCCAGTCCCCTGCAACAACCCAGCATGGCTAAGCTGCACCCCGACGGTGGCATGCGGGTGGGGTGGGGTGCGCAGCTGGGGCAAGGTCAGCGCTTTCAAAGAGGGAGGGAGACCAGCCCCCGGAACATCCCCCTCTCCCGAAAGTTTCCCTTCCGGGGCCACGGAGTGTGCGCGAGGATGGCGCGGGGGGCGGGAGGGGGGTGGGGTGGGGTGGACAGAGTCGCAGCCGGAGCCCTCAGGGAGAGTGCTGCGGGAGGGAGGGGCAGGCAGCGAGGTCCGGGCAGGAAGCCGCGCCTCCCCCTCCGACCCAAGGCTGCCACGAGAGCCTTGCCCTCCATGCCGCCACCCCCAGCCCGGGGCTTACAGACCTCCCACTCGCCGCCCTTTAAATCCCAAGTAGGCCCGGAACTCACCGAAATCAGGTGCCGAGCTGGGCTGGGGCAGGCCGGATCCGCCGGGTCCATGGCCGCGGCTCGGGGGCGGGGGGCAGAGAAAGGGGGGGTGCTGGGGCCGCCTCTTGATGTCAAGGCTTTAAAGGGGCCAGTGAGCCCCGCCCCTCGCCCAGACCCCGCCTCCCTCCTCCCGCGCAGCCAATCCACGCTCGCCCTGGTTGCGCGCCCCTCCCAGCCCCCTCCAGATGTTCCCAGGACGAGAGCTAAGTCCGCCTGGTCGGAGCGCGCCGCTTCCGCCCCAAAGGGAAGGACCTCCCCTCCCCCCTTTAGAGAAACACTCTCTCCAGGCCCCGCCAGGTCGGGCCTGGTAAACCTCCCCAGTGCCGGGGTAGGAGAAGCCGGGCTGGGCCGAGCGGGGGTGGAATGGGGGGCATCTATAGAAGAGAAAACTAAATAGGTACGCGCAGAGGCTTGGGCATGCGCATCTGCTTCTGTGGGGCTGGGCGTGCACGTGTGTATGTGGTTGTGAGCGTCGGTGTTTGTAATTTGCTTCACTGCATACGTGTTGGGTGTAAATCTATGAGAAAAGGATTGAGTGCCTCCTTGGCCTTAAATGCTCCCGCCTCCCTCTCCTTCCCCCAGGGGTCAGGTCCTCCTAGTAAAACGGAAAACTGCACGCTGGGAACAGGCTCTGCGCTCCTCAGAGCAGTGCTGGCCATTTCCTCACTGGTTTAGGAGGAGGGAAGGCTGAGCAGAAAGAGGATGCAACCTTGTTCTCAGCTACTTGCTACCTCGGCGGGGACGAGTTCCTTCCCTGTTGAACTACCTTGTGCTTGAAAAGAGGAAAAGCCAACAGCCCACCTAGGCCTCTCCAGGGCCTCAGAGCTCCCTCAATACCACTCTCATTGGTCCTTGGTTAAACATTTGCCCTTGTCTGGATACCGTATAATCTTCACAGTCTGCGTTGTACTGTCTGGCCCATTGATGCAGGTTCTCAATGGGGTTCTGCAGAGAAATACAAAGGGATCCCTAGCCACAGTCTCTGCCCATTTTATTAAAATTGCTTCTGTTGCCAGTATTCACGGGATGTATTAAAGCATCATATTAGTGCAATAAACGAATAAAAAACTTAGGGAACATAGGATGCTCAAATTGGCTAGGATTAATCAATAGTTCCTCTTTTGATTAAGGAGGCTCCTCAATTTAAAGTAAGATTTGAAGAGCAGAGAGAACTTGAATAGGATCCAGGCAGGAAACTCAGGTAGGAAAGAGCAAATTATCTGCATGGGACAGTGAGCAGATTACCTTGGTAGGGTGGGAAGTGGGAGGAGGTTTTGTATGGAGGAGCTCAGAATGAGGATATGGATTTGACAGGACAGGTGATAAGTCATTTTGGATTCTTGAGCATAGGGGTAGCTTGATGAAAACAGTACCTGAGGACAGTTATTATTGGAACCTAAAAGATGTTATGATGGTTACTCCCATCAGCTCTCTTGCCTTTGCTTTAAAACAAATTTTTTAATTGATTTATCCTTAATATACAATAAAATGCACAGATCCTAGGTGTTCCATTTGGTGAATTTCAACAATAATATACACCTATGTAACCCCTCAAACAAGATACTGAACCATCACCTCAGAAAACTCCCTCACGCCCTTTGTAGTTGATTACTCTCTACCTACCACCACCCACCCCCTGCAACTTTCTGAATTCTATCAACACAGTTTTGTCTGTTCTCGAATTTCACATAAGTGGAATCATACAGTATGTACTCTTTTCCATCTATATTCTTTAGCTTAGTAATGTATTTGAGATCCAGCTATGTGTACTCTTCTTCTTTTTTATTGCCAAGTAATATTCCATTGTATGAATATGCCAGTTTGTTTATCCATTCTCCAGTTGATGGATATTTGGGTGTCTCCAATTTTGGGCTATTATGTATAAGGCTGCTATAAACATTCTTGTGCAAATCTTTTTGTGAACATGTTTTCAATTCTGAGAAAGCTTGCCTTATTTCTTTCTTTTTAAAGATTGGCACCTGAGCTAACATCTCTTGCCAGTCTTTTTCCCCCCTTTTTCTCCCCAAAGCCCCCCAGTACATAGGTGTATATTCTAGTTGTAGGTCCTTCTAGTTGAGTTATGTGGGATGCCACCTCAGCATGGCTTGATGAGTGGTGCTAGGTCTGCGCCCAGGATCCAAACTGATGAAACCCTGGGCTGCTGAAGCAGAGTGCATGAAATCAACCACTTGGCCATGAGGCCAGCCCATTGCCTTCTTTCTTTTTTAAAAGATTTTATTTTTCCTTTTTCTCCCCAAAGCCCTCCAGTACATAGTTGTATATATATATATTTTTTTATTAATGTTATGATAGATTACAACCTTGTGAGATTTCAGTTGTACATTTTTGTTAGTCATGTTGTGGGTACACCACTTCCCCCTCCGTACCCTCCCCCCACCCCCCCTTTTCCCTGGTAACCAACGATCATATCTCCTTCTCAATATACTAATTTCCACCTATGAGTGGAGTCATATAGAGTTCGTCTTTCTCTGACTGACTTATTTCGCTTAACATAGTTGTATATTTTTAGTTGTGGGTCCTTTTAGTTGTAGCATGTGGGATGCTGGCTCAGCATGGCCTCATGAGCAGTGCCATGTCCGTACCCAGGATCCGAACCGGCAAAACCCTGGGCCACCAAAGTGGAGTCCTCAAACTTAACTGCCTGGCCATGGGGCCGGCCCTGCCTTATTTCTTGATGATAAATAGTGGCTTCTTTGGAATTCTGCAGCATTGATTAATTCTTATTCATTCAGTCATCCAACATTTAGTGAATAGGGATCAGTGGGCTAGTCACGGGTGTACAACAAAAGTTAGACAGGATCCTTTCCTCAAGGGCTTAAAAGTCCAGTAAAACTCCATCTATCGGTTGCATTCCAATGCCATAGGGTGGAAAAACCTTAAGAGCCTGCCAGGCATTTCTGACTATTTTTGGATGTTTCCAAATAACTAAATTTTTGGAAGCAAACAGACCATTTAGATGATTTTTTCACTTTTCATTCAGATGTTTGCCCTTGTTTAATAAACACAGCCAGAACATCTTCACTTGTCAGAGCAAGTACCTGCCCTCCTTACTTAAAGGCTCTTGCACACTTGAAAGTTTAGGCATTCAGATTTTGGCAGAATCTCTACGCTTCACAAACCTTCATCTTCACTGACAAGAGGTGAAAGAAGTGTAGCTACCATTGCTCCACGATCACTTTCTGTCTTCGATGAGTCTTAAGACACTTTAACTCCTCAGAGGTAATATCCACTTAAATTATTAAAAGTTATACAGAAGTCCAAAGTTGGTTTTCCATTCTTCTTTACTTGAGTTGTCTGTGTTACAAAACAAGCTAGGCCTCTTAGGTCTCTGGTTGCTGCAAGCTGTTGGTAACAAACCAGTTTGGTGGCATGGTCTAACTGTGCATATAGTGCTGATGACTGACTGGTAGATGGCATCTCAGGGAACCACCCCCTCACTGCTCACAACAGTACTTTGAATGGGGCCCTCTGCTTCAGTACTATGTGGTCATTCATTTAGTGCTGGAGCATCTTCATTCTTCGGTTTGGCATTGTGGCCATTTGGTTACACTGGTTGATAAACTGACCCCAGTTTAGAATTCCTGACATCGTGAGATGGTCAGGTTGGTAACTGGCCTTTCAAGACATTTTAATAACTTGGCTATTATCCAGGTTGGATTGACTCTGACTGCATTCTTGATGTCTTTCCCGGTCAATAAGAGGAAGAAAGGAGCTGGGGATAGGCTAATGCTTGGTCCATTTGCTGAATAGGAATAGATCTTTGCTATTGCTGCTTAATCTTACATGGGACAATCATGTTCTTTGGGTTCTGACAGCATTGCCAGTATGTGCTTTGAAACCTCCTACCTGGCACAGATATGATGGATCTGCTCAGGTCCTTTGACCTCTTTTTTATTGTTCAAAAAATTCTTATTGAATCTTTACTGTATGCCAGGCACTGTGCATATGGTAGTGGAACTCATGTGGGGTATGATAAGCAATGAGACTGAAAAGGTAAACAGTGGGAAGATCATACATTATCTTAAGAGCAAGGCAAAGCTTTTGAACAGTTTTAAGCAGGGGGGTGGCATAATCAGAATTGCATTTTAGAAAGATCACTGTGGTTGTAGTGTGGAGAATAGATTAGAGAGAGCAAGATTGAAGTCAAGTTTTTATAGCAATTGAAGGGAAAAATGAGAAATGATGTGCTCTGGGCTAGGAAAGTGATAGTGGTGATGGAGAGAAGATGACTTCACAAAATAAATAGTAGTAGAATCAGCAGGTCTTGGGATTGGAAGTGGAGGGAAGCAGAAACTAAGCCAAGACCTCTGGACTGAGTAACTTGCAGATGGTAGGACCACTCAGTGAAATAGAAAACACCAGAGGAAGAGCAGGTTTGGGAGATGATATTGTCACTTCCAAACACATTGACATTGAAATGCCTGGGGGATGTCCAAGTGGAAATGTCTGTCCAAGAGGTCAGTGCTTCCCAAATGTCGTGCCTCAGAAAGAGGTTAGAGACGTGCTGCATATGGATCTTCTCAACCCTCAGGGCAGCATGAGCTCCCTCGGACAGAGAGCAGTCTCAGTAAGGTGGGTTGCCATGAAAACACCATCATTTTCTGTGTGCCATGATAGGGAGTAGGTTGGGAAGGACTCATGTATAAAGCTGTTGGATAAATAATTCTGAAGCTCAGCAGAGAGATCTGGACTATGGATAAGAGATTTGTGAGTCATCACAACATCAGATCATAGGCGGTAACTGAAGCCATGGAGTGGAGATCATGAAGGAGAAGAGGGTCTGGAGCAGAACCCTAAGGAGCAGCATCATTAGAGGGGTCTCCAGAGAAAGATCAAGACAAGTGGCTGACTGCTGTCACTAGAGCCCAAGAGGTTTCCAAAAAAAGACCAAGTAGGGCCAGCCCTGGTGGCCTAGTGGTTAAGTTCAGCACACTCTGCCTCAGTGGCCTGGGTTCAGTTCCCAGGCATGGACCTACACTGCTCTGTTATTGGCCATGCTGTGCTGGTGGCCCACATACTAAAAAACAGAGGAAGACTGGCATGGATGTTAGCTCAGGGCAAATCTTCCTCAGAAAAAAAAAAGAGACCAAATAGTTCCCCATACTGCTGATGTCAAGTTGGATCAGGACTGAGACATACCCGCTGATTTTAGCCCCACATCATTGGTGACTTCGGCAAAACCAGATTTTGAAGGGTTAAAAAAGATGTATAACCTAAGGAATGGAGACAAGAAGTGTTTAAAACTCTTTCAAGAATTTTGGCTATGCTGTGAGGGAAAAGTTAGACGGGTGGGCAGGGCAATGGGGATGAGAGTTCTTTTAGATAGTTATTTTTAGAAAGACATTACTTAATTTTATTAAACTTTTTTAATTTAAAACTATTTTTTAAAAGCATTATGTGTATATGGTTAGAAAATCAAATAATATAGAAGCAATTATTTGCTGCATTTCCCACCCCAACAATGAACCATTTTACCTTTTTGGCTGATTCTTCGATATGAATAAATATGCTTATAGTGTTTTTTGATTTTTCACTTTTACATGTTTTATTACCTTCCATATGTATATTCTTTTCAAAAGGTACCAAAGTGGGATCTTACCATTCATACTGTTCAGCACCTTACTTCTTGCACTTAAAATATCTTGGAGACCTTTCTGTGTTAGTATATATAGATCCACCTTGTTCTTTTTAACAATTGCATTGTAATCCATTTATGGCTGTACCATATTATTTGTTTCCTACTGATGAGTATTTAGGCTGCCTCCAGCTTTTCACTTTCATCAACCAACTGTAATGGATAACATTGTACACACATCCTTGCATGCTTGTGTGAGTATATCCACAAGATAAACTCCTAGCAGTGGAATTCCTGGGTATGTGCAGTATATGTCTTGACAAATATTGACAAATTACCTCCCGAAATGGTCATGCTAATTTCTATTCCCTCTAACAGGGTATAAGAATACCTTTTTCCCCCACATTCTCACCATCACTGTGTAAAAATTTTGTGAATACTGTTCTAAGTGATGAAATGTTCTTTCATTGTTTTTATTTGCATGTAATTAATGAGGAAGACTGAACAAGTTTCCAGGTGTTTATCTGTCATTATCATTTTCTGTGACCATCTTTTTCTACTAGATGTATAAGAGTCGTTTGTATTATGTATAATTAAATTCCCCCTTTGTTTGTCACAGGTATTGCAAATTGTTTTCCTAGTTGGTAGTTTGTCATGTGACTTTACTGGATTTTTCCTTTTTTTGCTTTAGGTAGTCAAATTTATTGAACTTTTCCTGTACGGCTTTTGGGTTTTTTATGTTTAGAAAGTACTCCACTTTTTAAAATTACCTTTTTTCTCCAGTATGCTTATGGTTCTTTTTACTTTAAATATTCCATCCAGACTCTACTTAAATGGCGAAGATTACTGTTACTTCTCACTACTGCTCAGAAGGACATCTTCATTCTGGCCAAAGATATTCTCACGGTCTCCAAGGGTTCTCATAGGCCATTGTGTAATCATTGCCTTCTCGGTACCAGCTGTCATCTTTATGAGCACTATTTACACATCTTATTTGAGACTGCTACAGACTTGAAATACAGTGGTTCCTCCCAACAGGTCAGGTAACTGCTCAACCAACAGAAATGTTCGTTGGGAAGAGGTGAGGCTCAGATGCTGAAGCATCCCCCAAAGCTTTTAATGACTGAAAATTCCTCAGTTAACCATGTAGATGGAGCCCCAGCCTATTCCTTTAGTCATCAGGACCATTTTCTGCCATCAAGAAGTTATCTGGGACAGGTGCCACTTGGCTTGTAGCCTAGTCTCATTGTAGTCAGAGCCTCTGTGTTAGTTTCTTGTTCCTGCTGTAACAAATCATCACAAACTTAGTGGTTTAAAACAACACAAATTTATTTTCTTACAGTCCGGAGGTCAGAAGTCTAAAATCAAGGTGTTGGCGAGCTGCATTCCTTCTCGAGGCTTCATGGGAGAGTCCATTTCCTTGCTTTTTCTAATTGCATTTCTTGGCTCACAGACCTTCCTTACATCACTCTGTTTGCTTCTGTCATTACACCTCCCACTGTGGTCACATCTCCCTTTGCCTCCCTCTTGTAAGGAGACTTGTGATTACATTCAGGGCCCATCCTGATAATCCAGATTAATCTCCCAATCTCGAAGTCCTTAATCAAGATCCTTAATCTACACGACTACACATTTGCACACATCTAGAAAGTGCCTTTTGCCATCTAAGGCAGCATTCACAAGTTCTAGGGGTTAAGATGTGGACATCTTGGGGGACAGTTATTCAGCCTGTCACAGTCCCATACACATTCCTTTGCATCAGCTTAGTGAAGGGAGAGAGCACAAGCAGGGTCACAAAAGGTTTCAGAGTGTTCTTAGGATCAACAGAAGTAGGCAAATTCACATCTGTAACCACTGTGATCCCTGAGACCATTTCCACCAGCAATGATCACTCCCTCCCAGCATTGCTTCCTTTAAAATGCTCTGTAGTGCTCAGCTGAACCCCTTACTTCCTTATCCTAAAAAGCAAATTATTAAAGATAGTAAGATGCCAGTTTTCTACAGAAATGAGATGCTTTTTGCGTAAGCCTTTGATCTAACAAGCACAGTTGTGGTCTATGGCATGCTTACTGAGTGTAATAGCATCTTGTTTTTGTTTAACACTCTATATTCTGCAAAATACCGTCACATCTTTTAGTTCATTTGGGCATAGGAAAAGGAAGGTCTTGTTATTTCAGTTGGGCACATCAGTAAACTGAGGCTCAGAGAGGCTAAAGTTCTGTTGTCTGGCACATGGTGCTTTATTATTATCTTTTTTTTGTTTTCTTTTCTCCTGTTTCTAACCAGACCTCTTTTGGTTTCTCTTTTTTCCTCTCTCTCAATAAGTATTAGCAGCTCTCAGACCTAAGACCTAAGACCCCTCTTATCATATTTACTTATTTTTGGAATTTACTACTTATTAAATATGAATCACCTATATGAATGACTTCCACATTTTTATATCTAGTCTTGATCTGCTGTCCTCTCCCAAGCCATCAATAATCAAGGCCTTGAAATGGACAAAGATAAGTTGGGCTTGAGGAGATCAGTCTTGCGGTGGTGGGAAAGAGGCATATAAACATCTATAATATGATGAGGTAAATACTGTAATAGAAGTTTCTATGAAAAGTCCCCACTAGAATGTAGTAACAAATGCAAAGTGCTACAGGAGTTGGGGAAGATTTCTGAGAAAATATAGCATCTGGGCTGCCTTTTAGGACAAACAGTTCAACTAGGTGCAAGGGGAAAGTTGAGGGAGAGAGAAGGGAAGCAGAAGGAGTTTGTGCTAGTCTCAGAGGTATGAAAGGACATGGCAAGTCTGAGAGGGTGGTAGGTGAGAAGTTCAGCGTGGCTGGTGGGTAGAGGAAAGGCATGAAGACCAGTACTGTCCAACACAACTTTCTGCAACAATGGAAATGTTCTATATCTGTGCTGTCCAGTAAAGTCGCCACTAGTCACATACCGCTACTGAACACTTGAAATGTGGCTAGTATGACTGAGGAGCTGAATTTAAATTTTATTTCATTTTACTTAATTTAAATTTAAATAGCAAGTGGCTAACTTATTGAACAACATTGGGTGAGGCAGTGGATAAAGGACAAAACTCTTGCTACTAGGAAACCAGTGAAGGTTGTTAAGCATGATACCAGCATAGCTAGCTAGCTGAGAAACAACACTGGCAGCAGAACAGAGAATGGACTGGAGGATAGATGCCTTAACACAGAAACCGCTGAGAGGCGCCAGCCAGACGGGTGGGATAAACAGGACTTCCATGTTATGGGTAGAATTTACTGGACTTTCTGACTATTTTGATGTGGGGAGTATAAGTGAGGACAGTCAGCTGAAGTTAGTAGCTTGAGCAATGGGTGGATGCCAACAGCTGAGATAGGATTAGGTTTGGAATGAGGGTAATGAGTTTGCTTTTGGGATATGTTGAATTTGAGGTGCCTAAGAACCATCTAGGGGGATATGACTACAAATCGGAAAAAACATTAATCTGTAACTGTGAAGGCGGGGCTACCAATATATTCTGGGATTATTAGCATATACATAGTAAAGGCATGGGAGTAGAGGAACTCACCCCAGGAAAAATATGAAGAGGACTGGATGGACCCTAAGGAACTCTAAGCAATCAAATGGTGGAACTGTGGTCTATTTCTGCTTGCATCAGAATCATCTAGGGTGCCTGTTAAAAACAGATTCCTCATTGTGAATGTATTTAATGCTGCATAATTGTACACTTAAACATAGTTAAAATGAGGGGCCGGCCTGGTGGCACAGTGGTTGGGTTTGCACACTCCGCTTTGGTGGCCCAGGGTTCGTAGGTTCGCATCCTGGGCATGGACCTATACACCACTTATCAAGCCACACTGTGGCGGGATCCCATATGCAGAATGCCGGAAGACTGGTACAGATGTTGGTTCAGTGACAGTCCTCCTCAAGCAAAAGAAAAAGAGGAAGATTGGCAACAGATGTTAGCTCAGGGCCAATCTTCCTCACCATAAAAAAAAAAGGTAAAATGATAAACTTTATGTTACATGTATTTTACCACAGTAAAAAAAAATGGAAAAAAACAAATCAAACCAAACCAAACCAAAAACATTCCTAAGCCCCATTCCTGACTGAACCACTGTTTCTGGAGATGAATTCAGGACTCCCAGGTAATTCTTATCCAAATTAAAATTTGAACCAATTGCTTAAGGAGTAGAGAGAAACTAAAAGATAGGAAGACAATACATGGAAAATGGTTCAGGAAGGAGTCAACAGTGTTGAATGGTGCCATGGCCCAGGAGGAAGACTGAAGAGGCCCAAGAATTTGGCACTCAGGTGGCCAATGATGAATGGGAGGTGAGTGAGCAGAAGCTGTCGGGTCTACTCTTCTAAGAGCTTTGCTCACATTTGGTGGTGAAGAGATGGAAAGAAAGATTGCATAAGATTGAGGGGGAGATAAGATATAGGAAAAGTTGATGGTTTTGAAGAAGGGAGAATTGAGCATGTTGATAGCTGGACAGGAAGGAGTCAATAAGGCCAAGGAGACACCAAGGCGATCCTCAATAAAGCACAATTTTGGAGAGGTTGGGATCAGGAAATTAGGCAGAGGTTATTTGGGGAAAGGCTCAGTGGCTTAGTTTAGAAGTGAAAAGGTGAGAAAATGAAGGGGTTCAAGACTGAGTGCAAAAAAAGACTTCCTGACACAGCAAACCAGAATGGCACTAGTTGGTGGTTAGGTCATCTCCTTAGATTAATGGAGCAGGGACAGTCAAGAGCCTGCAGAAGGGTAAGTCTGGAAGAGTCACTATGATAAAAGTGATCAGAAGCAGCAATATAAAAAGATTGAAAAGTAGTATTGGAGTCTAATTGAGATTGGAAATGGCACCAACTGTTACACAATTATCCTGCACAATATAGAAAAATCAGTTTTCCTAAATGAAGGTTTTGGTTCCATCCTCCTATTGTTCAGAGACTGCACTGGCTTCTGCTCTCTCGTGCATAAAGTTCAAATGCCTTATAGGAATTTTTACTAACTTCTCTATCAAGAAGTCCAACCTCTAATTGGTGGTTCAGACTCTCTTGTTCCCTGCTCCTCCTTCTCTAACTTCAATTCAGAAAATAAAAAGATCTTAGGGATTCTGAAGCTCATCAACGCAATCTCCCTTCTTTGCTAGGTATGTCTGGTTTTTCTATCTTATTTCCACCAAACAAATCTTTCTCCATCTTCCACTTTCCCTTAGGTTCAACTCACAGGTGTTTTAAAAATCAAAACCTGACAGACATGAGTAACACCTATCCCACAGTATTTATGCTGTAGTCAGCCAATTGTAGACTGCATTTTATGCATGCTTCCCTGCACATATTCCCCACCCGTCAGCCATATTGGTGTCCCCCTCTCCCCCATATTGGTGTGCTTTGGCAGAGGACACTGACAAAAAAGTCCAGAATTAACTGACTTGCTGGCATGTTTTCTGTTCTGAGCTTGAGTGACATTCTTTTTCTTGAGCTGAAACTCCCTGGATAAAGTGGTTAAAAGCAGAAGTTTCTTATCTACCCCAGATTCATAGGACATTCTCAACCATATTCAAGTCACTTTTATTATATATAATACATAATTATATATATAGTATACAATCCCACTTCATTCATTTCATTTTTACCAGCTGGATTTTGGGTTCATAATTTAAATCTGGTAAACATCTTTTCAATGCCAGTCAATGCATCTTGGTTAGTATCTGTATCTGTTGTGCCGAGCCTGGGCATATTGGAGACTTAACCTGCTCAGGAAAAATAAGATGTTTTCCTACTAACCCTCTCCTTGAGCCAGGCCAATGACCCTTTATTCCAGATTGTATTGTGAGGTTTTGCCCGAAGGCAGGACAAGTAAGTCCAGAAGAAGCCAGATCAGATTCAAGGAGCCCAGAGAACTGATACAATCTAAGGCTAGCCTGGTCTAAGTCTTTCTAAATAACCACCAAAAGCAGCTCCTTCCATATCACAGAACCAGGATCACTTTTTCTAGGCATTCTCAATCCAGACAGATCGGCTCACTGCTCCACAGATGCATTCTCCGCAGGGATCATCCCAAACAATGGGGAACAGATACTGATTCTTTCATCTGCATGTCTTGGACATTTTGTCAAAAGCCTCTGCCAGGTTTTGAGGCTGCCTAACTAGCAGGAGTTAAGGAAAATGAATTTAATTCTTAGTATAAAACCCTTCAATATCTCTTTCCTCATCTTCCCACCGTCCCATCTCACTGTCTCCAGAATCTTAATCTGTTCCTTTCTTTCCCTTCTTCCAGCAGTGATTCAGGCATTGGATGAGTCTCTGTGGTTTGTTTTGCCCTGAAGAGCAGAAGACTTCGGTCCCAGCTGGTGTTGCCAAAGCAGCATACTAATTCCATGCCATGGTCCTGGGTCAAGATCTGCACAATCTGATTGGCCATATCACCTCGGATGGCAAGGGAGCGGAAGTGGTCAAAATCATGGAAGCCTAGCTTCCGGAGACGCCTTGCAGCTGCCCGGTAACACTTCCAGGGCTGTGGCTCCACAAGGAGGTAGCGGCAAAGGGAGGAAAGGTGGGCCAGGAACTCCCAGAGGCCATGGTCTCCATGGTTCAGATGAATCCACATGGTTATCGACATGCAGAAGCCAATGTCAAAGATTGAACGTCCAAACTGGCTTAAGAAAGAACTCAAGAGAACTTTCCGAGTCCTTTGGTTCATGAAGTCCAGGGTGATAAAGGTCAAGGCATCAGGAAAAGGGCATTGTTTTTCAGCTCTCTCCACCAGGACTGGATCTATGTCACAGCAGAGGAAATGGAGTTCTCTTGAGGCATCTGAGCAGGTCTCCCCATCACGTAGGGAAAGGAAATGTTTGTATAGAGCCACACTCAGATCCTAGAGGAATCCAAAAGAGCTTTGTCATTGCAGCTCTCAACCAGTGAATGGAAGAGAAACCTCTATCTTTTATCCTCCCACTGAGACTACCACTTACTCTTGGCTTTATAGGATGTGAGGCTCTTAAACTATAGCTTAAGGAGGTTACCCAAAAAATTTTCCCCAGAGCAGGCTCTCAGGGCCCTCCTGGGGTCTCAGGTTGAGATGCATTCTCTCTCTACGCCCCTGACACTGATGGTGGGTTGGGTTGTATAGCTGAAAGCTACAGTCCAATGTGTGAAGCACAGGAGCCTACAGCAGTATTTTCCAGCTTAAGTAATATGCTGGTAGACCCACTACTTTTTCTTTTTGGGGGCATCTCAGACCCCAGGGACAAGTAAAGGGTTCAACGGGCATAACCAGTGTTCCTTACCAGCAAGGTGGAATAGAGTAAGCACCATCTTATAAAAACCTGCTTCTCAGGCCTGTGGTTGGGAAAGTCTGGATTCCAAAAAGTCCTCCTTCAGCCTTCACTCTACAGCTTCAGTTTTACTACCTGTCTTATGCTTCACCACCCCCTTCTGAGACTTATTCTGCTTCTGCATCCACCACTCCCCAGTCACTGCTGACCTCCTTCTAGCCAAATCCAATGATTTCTGATTTCCACCATCTTAGCAGCTTTTTGATTCATCTCCCTTCTTTAACTTTGACTTCTATAACCATTGTAACTAACTCAAATTTGTGTTGTTCTAATCCACTTTTTCCAGGCATTTTCCTATTTACTACCTCATTTGCTCTGTGCAACAATCCTGTAAGGAATATATTTATGCCCTTTGTGCAGGTGAAGAAAGTGTGGCTGGAAACAACCCAGATGTCCAATAATAGTAGTGTGGATAAATAAATGTGGTATATTAAGATGGAATACTAAATAGTAGTTGAAAATGAAGTAATTCAGCTCAGTGTTGCAACATGGATGATTCTCACAAATATATAATGCTGAGTAAAAAAGCAAGACACTAAAGAAAATACATAGCAAGCTTCCATTTATATGAAGTTCAAAATGGATAAAAGCAAACCACATTGTTTAGGGATATAAAAATAGTAAGCTATAAAGAAAAGCAAGGACACAAAAATAATACAAGTCAGGCTAGTTGTTACCTCTGGGTGGAGAGGGTTTATGAATAGGAAAAGGCATATGGGGGACTTCTGGGGTGCTGACAATGTTTTATTCTTGATCTGGACAGTGGTCATAATGGTGTCTGCTTTATAACAATTTACAAAGTATAAATTTATGTTTTATACAATTTTCTCTAGGTGTGGCATAGTTCCCTCCAAAAAACCTGTATTTTATTTATTTATTTATTTTTAAAGATTGGCACCTGAGCTAACAACTGTTGCCAATCTATTTTTTTTTCTTTCTGCTTTTTCTCCCCAAATCCCTCCAGTACACAGTTGTATATTTTAGTTGTGGGTCCTTCTACTTGTGGCATGTGGGACGCCGCCTCAAGGTGGCCTGATGAGTGGTGCCGTGTCAGTGCCCAGGATCTGAACCAGCGAAACCCTGGGCCAACACAGTGCAGCGCTTGAACTTAACCACTCAGCCACCGGGCCAGCCCCAAAACCTGTATTTTAAAACTTATGGTTCAGAGCTAGTGACTTCTCCAATGTCACATGGTTAGTACACGGCAAGATCTAGGCCAAATTAGGTAGTTTCTTCTATACTAGTCTTCTCACACTTTAACAGACATATAAATCACTTAGGGATCTTATTAAAATAAAGACGCTGATTTGGTGGATCTGGGGTGAGGGCAGAGATTCTGTATTTCTAATAAGCTTCCAAATCATGCCAATGCTGTAGTTCAAGGATCACACTTTGAGTAGTAAGGTCCTATACTATGCTGCTTAGTTTTCTCCTCATCACTCTCTTTGCTGTCTCCCTCTTCCTATCTGATCTTGGGTGTCCCCCACATCTGACCAGTCATTTTGTCACATCAGTCCCTCCTCCACCACATCTCTTCATCTGCTCCATTCTCAACTCCCCAATCCTAGGGTCCCTTGGAAGCTTAAAAAAAGAAAATACAGGGGCCAGCCCAGTGGCATAGTGGTTAAGTCAGAGTGCCCTACTTTGGTGGCTTGGGGTTCACGGGTTTGGATCCTGGGAGTGGACCTACACACTGTTCATCAAGCCATGCTGTGGCGGTGTCCCACATACAAAATAGACTGACACAGATGTTAGCTCAGGGCCAATCCTCTTCACCAAAAACAAAAAAACCCAAGAAAATAGACTCAAGGGCTCAGTACCCCCAAGATCCTCATTCGGTAGGTCTAGAGTGGGGCCTAGGAGTTTTTAAAATTTACACAAAGCACCCCATAAATTGTGGCACATCTATACAATAAAATATTATGAAGCTGCTACAAAAGAATGCAGTGACATGGCTATTCTCCAACTTATTAAATGAAAAGCAAGTGCAAACCAGTGTGCTACTATTTGTAAACTAAAAGATGTGAGATCTTTATACATACATAAACGCTTGTGTACACATAGGATACATACCTAAGCAATTACAAACAGCAGTTGCCATTGTGTAGGGAAAAAAGGAGGATTTAGGGTCAGGACTAGAGACTTACTTTTTACTATATGCCCCTTTGTATTTTGAATTTTTTAATTTTATTAAGTGTAAGCATTTTTTAAGTGCAAAATAAAAAGCTCCCTAAATGAACAGCTAGGTTTAGGAACAGCTGACCTAGTTATAGAGGCAACTGTGTCCTTGCCTCTTAATGTGCATATATAAATATACTACTCTCAACTTTGAAATCGCCCGTGGTTTCCTAATGCCTTTCATGAAATCCCAAGCCTTAAATCCAATCTTTCTTTTCCATTGCTTTTCCTCTCTGATTTCCCATATCATCCCCATAGAGAAATGTTTGCAGGGGATACCCAGACACCCACACATCTGCTCATTCCAGCTTTGAGTCTGTATCCAAATGTCCCCCTCCCCTTTATCAGCTGTGTCCCTATAGCCTTCAAGCCTCCACCAAAGTCTCTTCTGCCTAAGGCCAGCAACCCAATAAAATTCTCCTTACCCACTCCTGCTCCGGGTCTGGAATGGAGGGAGGGCACTAACTTTCGATGCATTTGCAACCATAGGTTCAGAATGCCTTCTTCTCTAGGATATCTAGTGGCTACAAATAGGTGTCAGAGAGACATTCCGCTATTTTGCATGTGGTTTAACTACAATCGTTCATTATACGCCTAAGAATACTTTGCGGTAAGATGTGGCAATGCTTTCCTCTGGCAGGATGCTGTATTTTTCTTCTCGATCCTCTCCACTGTACTCAGTCAACTCACTGCTTTTTAAATAAATATCCACTTGGCTCCAGCATGCGTCGTGCACTGTACGGCTCACGAATCTTAATCCCGGACATGATTCAGTCAGCCCTGGCTCATTTTTCCCAGTAAACCCGTCCCAAGCCCACGCTCCCAAACGTGGGTCTCCGGAAGCCCCCCCTTCCCCAGCCAGGTCGCCAGCCACGCTGGACAGGAGGCAAACGCAGGAAGCCCAAATACGGTGCCCTCCCCCAGCCCCCGCACCAGGGGAGTTGGCAGAGGGCGAACGCACAGAGGGGACGCGGGAACTCGGCACGTAGTTGAAAATGACTCCTCTCCAAGGTTCCCGAGAGAGTTGGCGGTGGGGCCCTGGAGGTCAGGGAGCAGCAGCACCGGGTCGGCCAACGCTGCGCCTTTCAACTCATTTGGGGAAAGCTGTGACGGGTGTGATGTCACATCCAAACCAGACCCCCAGCGACCGCGGAGGAAGGCCACCGCTCGGCTCCCGCACCTCCGATCCCTCCCCCCGGCACTCACCCCGGAGTTACACCCCACGTCGAGCCCCAGGATCGGTCTCATCTCCGGACTCTGCGGGAAGAGCCGGCGAAGGAGCTCCGGGGGCAGGAGGCGGAGCCGTTGCTCGGGAGGGTGGAAGCGAGAATAATGAGGGAAATTTCCGAAAGGGGCGGCCCCGGGCTCCAGGATTCGCCGTTCGTCTTCCGCCGAGGCCTCCTCAACGGTCCCGGTAGCCTGCTTCCCGGACGCCGCCATTAGCCTCGGTCTGGCCTCCCGGTCCCCGCGGAACCGGAAGTCGGGTACTTGCGGCCGGAGGAACGCGGCCGCGGCGCTTGCGCGCGTGCGCTGAATGCAGAGGAGAGTGGGGATGAAGGCTGGCATCTTCTGAGCGAGCGCTGACGTCGGGCCTGCGTCACCTTGTGGAACCACAACCTAGGAGGTGGTTAGTAATATTATCAAGCGCAGAGAGGTTAAGTCACTTGTCCAAGCTGACATAATTTCAACCATGGGCTAGTCAGAACAAGGAGTTCCTTGCGATGTTGGAAGTCAATTTTGGCCCAACTTCTTCCTTTACAAATGCATTGAGACCCAGAGAGTAGAAATTACTTGTCCAGGGTCACACAGCGAATCTGTGATAAAGGAACTGGTACCCCTTCACCGCGTGGTTCCAGGAATGGGTAGCAGGAGCTACAGGTCACTTGAAGTGCCGCAAGACCCAGATGTCTCTGCCTGCCAAGTGGGACAGGTGCATAGGGGCAACTGTAATCTGTGAGCTCCTTGAGAGGCGAAAACTAAGGGTTTTACATATATTAACTCACTTAATCCTCACCTTAACCCTGTGGGGAAAGGGCCATAATTATGATTTCTTTTATATATGTAAGGATATTGAGGGACGACGAAATTGGTAACCTGCCCATGGGCACTCAGTTAGAAATGATGGTACCAGGATTTCAACCCAGGCAGTTTGGCTCCAGATGGTGAGCTTGCAACTATTATGTGTGTTATTCTTAGCTTTGAATCCCCTATGCCTACCATAATGCCTGGCCCAAAGATGCTCAATAAATATTTGTTGAATGAAAACTCAGTATCAACAAATGGTGTTAGGAAAATGATTATTCATATGCAAAAGAATGAAAGTGGACCCTTATCTTACACAAAAATCAACTCAAAATAGGTTAAGGACTTAAATGTAAGACCTGAAACTGTATAACTCCTAGAAAGAAACAGGGGAAAGGAAGGCTTCCTGACATTGATCTTGGCAACGATTTCATGGATATGACACCAAAAGCACAGACAGCAGAAGCAAAAATAGGCAAATGGGACTATATCAAACTACAAAAGAGTCTGCACAGCAGTGGAAACCACTGATAGAATAAAAAGGCAACCTATAGAATGGGAGAAAATATTTGTAAACCATATATCTAATAAGGAATTAATTGCCAAAATATATAAAGAACTCCTACAACTCAATAGCTAAGAACTAATAACATGATTAAAAAATGAGCAAAGGACTTTAATAGACATTTCTCCAAAGGAAACATACAAATGTCCTACAGGTATATGAAAAGCTGAACATCACTAATCATCAAGGAAATGCAAATCAAAATCCCAATGAGATATCACCTCAGGCCTGTTAGGATGGCTATTATAAAAAAACAAAAAGACAACAAGTGTTGGAGAAAGTAGAGAACCCTTCGACACTGTTGATGGGGATGTTGAATGGTGCAGGCTTTATGGAAAACAGTATGGAGGTTCTTCAGAAAATTAAAAGAAGAACTACCATATGATCCAGCAATCCCATTTCTGGGTATTTATCCAAAAGAATTGAAATCAGAATCTTGAAGAGATATTAGCATTCCCATGTTCATTGCGACACTATTCGCAATAGCCAAGATGTGGAAACAGCTTAAATGTTCATCAACAGATGAATAGTTAAAAGAAATGTGGTATATACATACAATGGAATATTATTCATCTTAAAAAAGAAGGAAATCCTGCCGTATGTGACAACATGGATGAAACTTGTGGACAATCTAAGTGAAATAAGCTGATCATGAAAGGACAAATACTGCATGATTTCTCTTATATAAGGTATCTAAAATAGTCAAACTCATGGAAACAAAGAATAGAATGGTAGTTGCTAGGGGCTGGAGGGAGAGGGAAAGGGGAAATTGCTAATCAACAGGTATAAAGTTTCAGTTATGCAAGATGAGTAAGTTCTGGAGATCTAATGTACGACATTGTGCCTGTACATAACAATAACATTTTGTACACTTAAAAATCCATTAGGGGCCAGCCCGGTGGTGCAGCGGTTAAGTGCGCACGTTCAGCTTCGGCGGTCCTGGGTTCGCTGGTTCGGATCCCGGGTGTGGACATGGCACTGCTCGTCAAGCCATGCTGTGGTAGGCATCACACATATACAGTAGAGGAAGATGGGCACGGATGTTAGCTCAGGGCCAGTCTTCCTCAGCAAAAAAAAAAAAGAGAGAGAGAAAGATTAGCAGCAGATGTTAGTTAGCTCAGGGCTAATTGTCCTCAAAAAAAATCTATTAAAAGGGTAGATCTCATATTAAGTGTTCTTCCACAATTAAATAAGATTTAAGGAAACAAAAACAAACTCAGTAGAGGATGCAAGTAGGTGACTAAAAGCCAGGTCTGTTTTGGGAGAGCTAAAATGTAAGGAAGAAAGGATCTGAACTGAAACAGGCATGGTGGAATGGTGAGAGGTAAAATGTGGGCTGAGCCAGAGATAGGAAAAAAACAGAGCTGGTAAGGAGAGAAACTGAGGGGTCAGCCTAGGTAGCAGGTTCAAATCAGAAGCCAGTATGGCCCAGAATATCCTACAGGTTCAGCCAGGGGTCAGCAGAGTTGTACTGACTGCTCTCCACCTGGCCAGCCATTTTAAAGGGGCCTCCTGCTACATTGAGGCCAGCAATTTGCTGAACTTCTTCTAAGGGACAGAAGCATGGCCCCTTCAGACAGTGCCATCAGAGGTTAAAATGGGCTCTGTCTCTTTTCCACCTAGTTTTTACTTCATGCTTTCAAGTCTGCCTGATCTATTTGGAGACATAAGTTAATGACCAAAAGTCACAGTGGAATTGGGTGAACCACAGTACTCTGCACAACTGCTAGAAAAGGGTGGGAGGTGGAAACAGCAGCACTAGTATCATTTCTCTCCCCATTTCTCTCTACCAAAATAAGATTTTGGTGACCCAAGCTTATTGCTTTTTGTTGCTAGATGATCCTAGCATAAACACTTGAGAACCCTTAATTTTCAAGGAGCTGGCATCACCTTGATTTTGTAAATACTTTTCTGTTTGCTTGTTAAACACAGTATATTTCTTTGCCAGTAAAGTGTTTAATTTCATTAAGGACACGGGCATGTTTTTAAGTTCTCAAAATACCGTTCACCAGATAAAAATAGGCACCAGGCCTAGATGGTGTATGGCAGGCTCCTCCTGATCCTGGGATCCTCAAGAAGCAAAGATAGGGGTAGGCCTGGTAATGTTACTGAGGACCTAAAAATGCCTTGGAGGTGAGCCCATAAAGAGGCATTTTAGTGTAATCCACTCTGGTAACTTTTCAAACCTGGGTCCATTTTTCAGAGCCTGATGGGCCCACATGTCTTGACAATACTCAGCTCTTGGGCCTGGGGCCTGAGTAACCAGCCCCAATGCTTCAAATAGTTGTAGCAGCTCCTCAGGGCATGGTCTGCGCTGCAGTTGGCCAGGTTTTGTGGAGTTTCATGCTTATACAATTGCAGGGCTTTAAAGAAAAAAAATTACAAATATCAAGATAGATGTAAACGTTAATTTTACTTATAATGAGAAAATAAATCACAACAAATTCAAATTTTTCAACGCTAACAAATACTACAAACATCACAAAGAATTCCCATGATAGTTTGATAAAATAAATGCCAGTCACACTTGAATATTATTTTTTTATTACATTTTTGGTTGCATACTCTTTGATTGCTTCTACATACCGCAATGATTTCATAATACCATTTTGTACAGAGAACTAGAAAGATAATTCAGTCCTTTCTTAGCATGGCAGATCAAATTTGTTTTATCATTTGATCCTTTAGAACAGTTTCTTTCAGGTTCACAATTTGTTATTGGCAATGTCATTAAATGTTTAGGTTTGTTATCAAATTGGGGAAAAACCTTGATTAAGTTTCTTTCATCTGTGAGCTATAAGATTCCAGAGCACTTCAAATCTTCATATACTCTTCAAATTGACTACATTTACTAGCCAATTTGTCTTTGAAAACCTCTTTATAAATGGTGTATTATGAGTTTTTTTATTGTCTACGTTGATATCAGTAGTTTGTGTCAAGTCATCAAAAAATGTAAAGATAGGAATTTTGATAAATTGTATTTTGAACAGTGTCCATTAAAAAAGAAAAGAATGCATGGTACATTTTAAATCACATATGCTGTTCTGAGTATATTGCCGACAGGACAAAGCTTGTTTTGACTGGATGTCAGTAAGGCCAGAATCCTCTGCTTATACTTTTGCACATCTGACAACTGGAAGAATTTTCTTCAGACTAGCTTCTGGCTTCACATATTTTCAAAACTTGATTCTCCTCTACTGACACATACTTCCAGTGCCAAGTGCTGTAGGACACATTTAGATCTTGATTTGAACTCTGGCCTTGCCCCCATAGGTCATAACATCAGGTAGTCAGCACAGTGGCAGGTAAGAGGCTTTTGGGGTTATTCCTTCACCTGGGCAGTGGGTAATAGCTCAGCTGTGCATGGAAGTAGCTGTAAACCATGTGAATAGATCCCAAACGGAGTGTATCCCCAGCTAAACTTCCCCTTAGCGGGATTCCAAAAATGCCTGTGGCCATTGCAGTGCTATCCGACACATGGGGAAATGTGAAGGAGGGGAAGTCAAAGGGGAAGTAGACAGCAGTCTTAACCTACTGAGGTTAAAATATCTTACTTTTTCCAACTTTACAAAAACAAATGACCTTGTGAACACATTTCTGGGGGCTTGGAAGAGTCCTTTGTGCAATTGGGGACCGTGAAGCTTTAGCTTCCTTAGCTCCACGGTAAATTCATCTCTGCCCTACCCAGAACATGTACCCAAGCACAGTTATAATGAAGAGGTATATATAAAATTGGAAATATTCAAGTTAGGAATGATTCACACATATAATGGCTTGTATGGCCTCCCGAGGAACCTTGTGCTACTGATATCCTGACCCATAGTCTAGCCCCGCCTACCCTCCCATCCTGTCCCTTTCTAATCACGTCCCGGAGCCTCTGCTCAGTCCCTGCTCTCCTACCTCACTCACTGCCTCCAGTTGGGGCTCAGGGTTAGCAGAAATGAGGGTTAAACAGGAATCTGTGTATATCTTAAAATATTGAATTTATTTTCTCACAGAAACAATGTTCCAACAAAGGATTTGTACCTGGACTTTTGGAACACAACCCATCGATAAATGGAGAACTTACTCCTGATTATAGTCGAGAAATTCTGTAATTAGTCCTTGCAGACTTTTAAACCACATGGAAATAATAACTATACAATTTGTAAATGGAATGTTATAGCTGAAAGGCAACCAAGAGAGCACATATTCTGAACCGTTCATTTTCAGATGAGGAAACTGAGACACAGGAGGTAAAGGCAGTTTCTCCAAAGATGGAGCCAAATTAGTCAGGGTAGGCTAAGTGCTATAACAGACAACCCCCAAATCTTAGTGGCTTACCACCATAAAGGTTTATTTCTCCCTCGTGTCACAGTCTAATGTGAGCCAGTGGAGAGGAGGGAAGGGCTTTCTGCTTCTCAGAGACGTCATAGACCTATCTAGAAGGCCCACCTTTCCCTGGGACCTCGGAGTCCTCCAGTGAGTCCTTTGCATCTGGTTGCAGATGAGGGAGGAGAGAGCCTGGAGAATCTCAAGGGATGATTTGGGGGCCAGATCTGGAAGAAGCATTCCTTACTCCCACACACATTCCTTTGGCCAGAACTCAGATCCATGGGCCACCTGGATGCAAGAGGGACACAGAATACAGCAATGTGTCCAGGAAGAAGAAAACACAGATTTGGGAGAAAACTAACTGGCCTCTGTCCAGAAAGGATGGGAGAAGAGAAAGGGAGTAATATTTGTGGAATATTCACCAGAAGATTGATACTGGGTTTTTGTACATTAGTTCATTTAATCTGGTCTATACTTCAGATTCTCCTTGTTCCCATATTGGTATTTTTTACCTCAATCCCAAATGGAACGTAAAATAGAAACAAGGATATTTCTCCTTCTCCATCTGTCTCCCAAGATGCATTTTAGACCCTAAGGGACTCATGAAGCCAACAATCTATCTTCATTAATTACTGAGATGGAGAATGTATATGAAGATCTTTTGGATAGACTTTCTATAATTTACCCTTCACAACCTAAAACTATTTTCTTGTCCCTTTTAAAATCCCATAGGACTTGCAGATTAACAGTGAATCCCTTGATCTATTTTCAGAATCCTCTCTTTTTTCTCCTTTGAAATAAATCATTTTCATTATGTCAGTCAGGATTCTTGGTTGCAAGCAACAAAAACTAGCTCCAGTTGACAAACAGGAAAGGAATTTATTGAAAGGATATATAAGAGTTCATAGACTGTAAAAGGAAAGCAAGAGAACCAGGCTTGAAAAGAGCATAAGAGACTTCCAGTTAAAAGTGGTGGATTGAACACATACACACACACACACACACACACACACACCACACACACACATTAACTTTTACTCTTTTCTAAAGCTCTATTAAAATGATAGTAAAAGCCACAAACCCTCAAGGACAAAGAAAATGGGAGAAAGTACAACAGCAACAAAATGTGGGACACTGGAAAGCAGATGGCAAATGGTCCAACTTAGCTGACTCCTAAGGCATTAGGAAAAGAAAGTCAAGAAGAAATACAACTTATACTGTGAAATCCCCTAAAATTTCAGGAATTGATGGCAACAGACACTTCTGCTATCTGGAGAGTAGACATGTCTCAAAAACAGAGGAATTATTCCTTTCAACAAATGATCCTTGAGCAATTAAATATCAATAGGCAAAAAGAAAATAAAAGTGAAAAGAACCCCAACTTAAACCTCATACCATATACAAATATTAACTCAACATGGATGAGAGATTTAAACGTAATATGTAAAACTATAAAACTTTCAGAAGAAAACATAGGACCTAGGGCTTGTGAAGAGTTCTTGGATATGACACCAAAAACGTGATCCATAATAGAAAAAAAAATCAATGAATTGGACTTCATTTAAACTAAACACTTCTACTTGGTGAAAAATCTTGTTAAGAGGATAAAAAAGGCAAGCTACAGATAAGAAAAAGATATTTGTAA
Organism: Equus quagga; assembly: GCF_021613505.1. Lineage (NCBI taxonomy): Eukaryota > Metazoa > Chordata > Mammalia > Perissodactyla > Equidae > Equus > Equus quagga. Next base: position 18,289,017 of record NC_060267.1, on the reverse strand, counting down.
ACCACATATCCAACAAAAGATTTGTATCTAAACTAAAGAACTCTTAAAACTCTATAGTAAAAATCCAAACAATCTAATTAGAAAATATGCAAAAGATCTGGAAACATTTCACTGAAGAGGATATACCAATGGCAAATAAACACATGTAAAGATGTTAAACATCACTAGCCATTAGTGATATGCCAACTAAGACCACCATGAGATATCCGTTATAACTAAAAAAAAAACATTGACAAGACCAAATGCCTGAATGCTTGGATGCAGAGAAATTGGATCTGTCATATGTTGTTGGTGGGAATGTCAAATGGCATAGCCACTCTGGAAAATAGTTTGGCAGATGCTTTAAAACAAAAACAAAAGAACACAAGAAAACCCTAAGCATACACCAACTAGCATATCTAAAATAAAAAAGACAGACAAGAATGACAAGTGTTAATGAAAATGTGGAGAAATTAGAACCCTCATACATTGCTTGTGAGAATCTAAAATGGTGCATCCTGTTTGGAAAACAGTTTGGGAGTTCCTCAAAAAGTTAGACATAGAGTTACCATGTGACCCAACAATTTCACTCCTAGTATATACCCAAGAGAAACGAAAACACACATCTACACAAATATTCATACACAAATGTTCACAGCAGCATTGTTCATAATAGCCAAAAAGTGGAAACAACCCAAATGTCCATCAACTGATGAATGGATAAATGAAATGTCGTATATGTATATTATTTGGTGATAAAAAAGGATGAAGTACTGGTAAAATGGGACGATCCTTGAAAATATGCTAAGTGAAAGAAGCCAGTTGCAATAGACCACATATTATATGATACCATATATGAGATATCCAGAATAGGCAAACTTCTGGAGTCAGAAAGTGGTTAGTGGTTACTTAGGGATGGGGGATGGTATGTGGAGTTGGGGGAGTGAGGATTAACTGTTAATGGATACAGGTTTCTTTTGCGGGGACAAAAATGTTTAAAATTAGATTGTGGTGATGGTATATTCACATCCTCTAAATATACTAAAAAATATTAAGTTGTACACTGTAGTTATACACTTTAGATGAGTGAAGTGTATGGTGTATAAATTGTATCTTAATAAATCTGTTTTAAAAAGAAAAAAATTGAAGATATACTTACCATTTGACTCAACAATCACACTCCTGGGCATTTATCCTAGAGAAATGAGAACTTATATCCATACAAAACCTTAACATGAATGTTCATAGTGGCTTTATTTGTAATAGGCAAAAATTGGAAACAGCCAAAATGTCCTTCAATAGGTGAATGGTTAAACAAACTGTGGTACATCCATAGCATGGACTGTTACTCAGCAATAAAAAAAAACGAACTACTGATACAAGCAACAACTTGGATGTATGTCAAAGGCATTATGCTGAGTGAAAAAAAAATCTCAAAAAGATAAAAACTATATGACCCATTTATATAATATTTTCAAAATGAAGAAATCATAGAAAATGGAAAACAGATTAGGGGTCACTAGGGTTAGGGATGGTAGAGGGGGTGGATGTGACCATAAAGGGGTAGCTTGCTGGAGATGTTTGTGGCGGTGGAATAGTTTTGTATGTTGATTGTAGTGGTAGTTACATGAATCTACACGTGTGTGGTACAATGTCACTGAACTATATACACACATTGCACCAATGTTAATTTCCTGGTTTTGTTAATACACTATAATCATAAACTGAGGGAAACTTGGTGAAGGGTATGCAGGACCTCGCTGTACTATTTTGTGACTTCCTGTGCACATGTAATTATGTCAAAATAAAAATTTAAAATAAGTAAGAGGAATTGTTAGAGAATCAATATAAGAAGAAGTTGTACCCCTACTCCCTCCACCACCCAGTGCAGCCATCTGACTGTGCCCCTTTCCAACCCCAGCAGCAAAGTGGACAAGGTAAAATGGAGGGTCTCTGGTTTCGGGGACACCAGCCTGCTGAAGGAAAGGATAGCTTGCTGCAAGCTTAGGTGAAAGTTCATATACTGAGGGGCTGGCCAGTGGCCGAGTGGTTAAGTTGGTGCAATCTGCTTGGTTGGCCCAGGGTTTCACCGGTTTGGATCCTGGGCACGGACCTAGCACCGCTCATCAAGCCATGCTGAGGCAGCATCCCACATAGCAGAGCCAGAAGGACCTACAACTAGAATATACAACTATGTACTGGGGGGCTTTGGGGGGAAGAAGAAAAAAGAAAAAGTTTGGCAACAGATGTTAGCTCAGGGCCAATCTTTGAAAAAAAAGTTTATACGTTGAATGTTGAAAACTTCAGGTTTCTTGCCCTACCACTTCCCAGATAACTGACAGCCAGGATTATACCCTTTGAATAGGCAGTTTGGAGAGACTTCTTGGGGAACCTGAAGATACCAGCATCAGGGGTTCCCTAGGGAAATGGCCCAGCCAGAACACTAGCTAGTGAAGCTCACAGAGACAAGCCCCACCACCGGCTCAGAGCTTCGAATCAGCTTCTTAGTGCCCCACTCATTCTTTTTCAAAAGGAACATTTCAAGCATATGTGAAAGTAGGAGAATAGTATCATGATCTCCATATATCTGTGCTATCCAGCTCCAGCAATTAGCAACATACAGCCGATCTTATTTCTTCCATAACTCTACCCACTGTGCCTCCACCCCAATTATTTTGAAGCAAATCCTAGACATCATATTTTATCTGTAAATACTTTTGTACATCTCTTGAAAGATAAGGACTCTTCTTTTTTACTATAACCGCAATACTAGCATCACCTAAGATACTTTAACAATTTCTTAATACCAAGTGTATCCAGTATGTAGTAAAATTTCCCTGGTTTTCTCATAAATATATTTATTTTACAGTTGGTTTGTTCAAATACAAGGTCCACACTTGGCATTTGGTTAATAATCTTTCAATCTATAGGTGGAAGTCATTTAAAAAGTTTCTTGACCTTTGTATGCCATATGAAGTATTGGTTGGTTCTAGAGTCTTGATCAGATTCAGATTTGGTTTCTGGCAGGAAAACTACTGAGATGGGGATGTACTTCCTATTGCCTCACATCAGGTGGGCCCACTCTTAAAGTAGAGCAGGTGACCTTAGGTCATGAGACATTTGGAAGAAGCCTCTAACACGAAAGACAGAGTCCAAACAGACTAGAAATAAGCAAGTCAGAGGAGCAAAGACTATGCAGGGAGAAGAAAGCATCAAAAAATTCTAAAATATTAATATTCTCTAAGAAATAAGAGAGAGATTGCATCCATGAAACAAGCTATAGAAAGAACATTCAGGGGCCAGCTCCGTGGCCGAGTGGTTAAGTTCGTGCGCTCTACTGCGGCGGCCCAGGGTTCGGATCCTGGGCGCAGACATGGCACCTCTCGTCAGGCCACATTGAGACGGCGTCCCACATCCCACAACTAGAAGGACATGCAACTAAGATATACAACTGTGTACAAGGGGGATTTGGGGAGATAAAGCAGAAAGAAAAAAAAAAAAAAGATTGGCAACAGTTGTTAGCCCAGGTGCCAATCCTTTAAAAAAAAAAAAAGAGGGGCTGGCCCCGTGGCCGAGTGGTTAAGTTCGCGCGCTCCGCTGCAGGCGGCCCAGTGTTTCGTCAGTTCGAATCCTGGGCGCGGACATGGCACTGCTCATCAGACCGCGCTGAGGCAGCGTCCCACATGCCACAACTAGAAGAACCCACAACGAAGAATACACAACTATGTACCGGGGGGCTTTGGAGAGAAAAAGGAAAAAATAAAATCTTTAAAAAAAAAAAAAAAAGAAAGAACATTCAATCCAGGTGATGGTTATATGGACGTTTACCATAAAATTATTTCAACTTTTCTATATGTTTGGAAACTTTCATAATAAAATATTGGGAAAAGAGAACGTTTAGAGAACAAAGAGAAGTCTTGGGAATTAAAAATATAATAGAACAGTTTTCATATAATATAATATATAATTCATAAATTCATAATATATATTCATAAAATATAATATTTTCATAGAACAGGTGGAAGATAAAATTGAGGCAATCTTCCACAAAATAGAGCAAAAAAGGCAGAGAGAGAAAATAGAAGACAAAAAATAGAGTCCAGCCCAGGAGATCTGATATCCAGATAATAGGAGTACCAGAAAGAGAAAGCAGAGGGAACTATCAATCTATCAAAGAACTATCAAAGAAATAATTCAAGAAAATTTCCCCAAACTGAAGGGCCTATCAGGTGTTAAGCATAGTGGATAAAATGAGTTCCACAACAAGATACAATATGGTAAATTTTCAGAACAATGAGGACAAAGAGGAAATTCTACATATTTCCAGAAAGATTAAGAATAAAACAAAACAGAAGATTTCATACAAGGGATCAGGAATCATAATAGCAGTGGATTTCTCAGCAGACACCCTGGCAGCTTGAAGACTATGAAATGAAGCCTTGAAAATTCTGAAGGAAAGTTATTTCCAATCTTTGATTCTATACACAGCCAAAGATTAATTGTGAAGACAGAATGAAGACATTTCCAGACATGCAAGAAGCCAAAAATATTATCTTCCATGAACTCTTTCTCAAGAAGCTGTTGGAAAATGTTTTCCACCAAAATGAGGTAGAAAACCAAGTCTATATGCATAGGAGGCTCCTCAAGTTGTTCCCAATCTGAAGACTTCAGAACTAGAGAGACAAGTTATTTACCCCCACCCCCTCTATACACACACACACAGAGCATATAATGAAAAAATGGTGGGACAGGCATAAGACAACTATAATAGATGCTCTGGTTCGAAAGAGAGGAAATGAGAAGTCCACAGCAGACACTGGTTATGGCAATCCAGCTGGGCACATGTTGCTATTTCCTTGAATAGGGTCCAATATTGCTCCCTGGCAATAATTCTCTGTAGCTCTTAACTTTACTCTCTGGCCTTTTGGTTTTGCCTTCTGAGTCACCGTCTTTTCCATAGGGAACAGCCCATATTGCAGCTGAGTAGTTTCCTCAGACTGTTCACTGCCCAAAGAAATTCAGAAGTCCAAAGGCCTCTTTTCCTTTTGTATTATTTCTGTCCCTTTCAGTTTGAGCTGGTGGTGCTTCTACCAATACAACTGTCTTTAAAACTCTGTGGTTTTTCTGTGAATCTTATTGGGGACTCCATTATACAAGAGTCACACTTATAAATATCTTTAAGACAAGGCCTTCTCTCTCTTGGGCCCCCAGTGAAGCTGCTGAGTGATAACATCTTTAAGTTCCTTAGAAGCCCTGTTGTTTATCAGAGTGGGTGTGCGACAAACACCTTTAAGATCTTTAGGAGTACTTCTGTCTGTCTGAAAGATTCTGTGAGTCACCATCTTAGATCTTTCTGAAGTCTTAACAAAGGGTTTTAGAGTCACCCCTTTGGCTTCATCTTTACCAGCAGACCATGTTTTCTTGCCAGTGCCCTGAGGCCCTTTATTACGTTGAGAATTCTTTGCTGGTTGGAAAGACTGTCCCGGGCTTTTCACATCTCCTCCAAATTCTACTTAAAAATAGAATAATTCTTTCTTTAGCTCTTCTCTCACTATCTGTTTCTTATGATACAAAGCCAAAATAAGCCAACTGACACTTTGAACATTCTGCCTGGAAATCTTCTTAGGAAGTTCCATCAGTTTATTAGGTAATTTTTCATGTTAGTCCACATAAAAGTTTTGCTAAACTTTCTACCACGACATAACAAGAGTCTCTGTTCCTCCGGATTCCAATTACATTTTCCTCAACTTTGTTTTGAACCTTCACCTGCAGTCCCTGGAGGCCCTTCCAACTTTCCCTAACAGTCTCCTTGGGTCTGTCAGGCATCTCCTACCACCTGGTCCCCAAAGCAACACCATATGTCTTAAGTTTTGTTATGGCTGTGCCTCATTTCCAGGTACCAAATACTGTTCCAGTTATCTGTTGCTGCATAGCAAACTACTTCAAACTTAGTGGCATAAAATAACAAACATCTTTTATGTTCAAGGATTCTGTGGATTAGGACTTTGGACAGGGCATCTAGGGGATGGTTTGTCTATGTTTCATGATGGGCCTCAACTGGGAAGACTCACATGGATGGGGCTGGAAGAGCTGAAGTTAGAGAACCTACTTCCAAAATGGCTTCTTCCCTCACAGGACTGCCACTTGGTGGGCATGGCTAGAAGACTGGGCTCAGCTGGGTCTCTGGGCTAGAGTACCTACACATGGACTCCCTAGCATGGAGAAAAAGGAGTTAACCAAGGGGCATAGAGCTATTGAGAGACAGGGCAAGGCTCACTCCTTTTGGCAGAGTTTTCCTGGAAATGAAAGCAGAGAACCTGGAGAGGCGTTCGGGATAGTAGGCTGGGAAGAAAGGATCTTAGACATCCGTGTGTGCGTGTATGGGTGTGTGTATGTGTGGGGGGCTCAATCAGTGAAAAGGAAAACACAGGTTTGCTGGCAGCAGCCAGACCTGAGTGAGCTGGATCAGGTCAGCTCAGCTCTATAATTTCCCCAGCTTAACTTGGGAGCCCAAGAATGGGAATGAAGAGCCTCAGCCTGAAGACCATCTCAGGGGTGGAGGGGGATGTGCATGGGGGCCACGACTCGAGGCAGGAGCTGCCAGAAGGGAACGGATGGTGTAGTGGGTTGAATAGTGTTGAAAAGAGATGGCCAAGTCCTAACCCCTGGAACCTGGGATTGTGACCTTTTTTGGAAATAGGGTCTCGGCAGATGTAATTAAGGATCTCGGGAAGAGATCGTCATCCTGGGTTTAGGGTAGGCCCTAAATCCAATGACAGGTAGCCTTATAGGGAAAGAGACACAGGGTAAAAGGCCATGTGAAGACAGAGGCAGAGATTGGAGGGCAGCCACAAGCCAAGGAACACCAAGGGTTGCCAGCAGCCACCAGAAGCTAGGAGAAAGGCATGGAGTAGATTCTCCTCAGAGCCTCCAGAAGGAACCAACCCTACCGATACCTTGATTTCAGGCTTCTAGCCTCCACAACTGTGGGAAATAACTTATTTCTGATGTTGTAAGCCACCCACTTTGTGGTAATTTGTTACTGTAGCCCTAGGAAACCAACGAAGATAGAATGGGCGGGAGACAGATATAGTGAGGCTGAGGGCTGGCTGGAGGCAGGGGGAGGTGAGGGAGCCCAGTGCTGCCAACCCTGCTCCCCACAGCCAACTGAGACTGCCGTCCCTTCTGTCCACCAGTCCACACCCCTAGCCTTTCATACACTTCCAGCCCTGACTCAGAGGCCTCCCCTTCCACTGTTCCACATGTCCTCAGCACTTGTCCCTGCTGGAGCTACTTGAAGAGTATTTACTTGGAGTCTCGGCTAAGGGGGCTGGAGCTGTTGGGTATGTTTTCTCTCCTGCAGCACCGTTGGTGTTTTCTCTCTCTCTCACTGTCTATGAAAGTGCTTTGTACACAGTGGGTGCTTAATAAAAGTCTTTCTTCAGAGTCCCCTATGCCTTGCTCCTTTTTCTGCTCCAGCTGAATTTATACCAAAACCTTGTCAGAGGCGAGGATAATGTCTGCCACTGCTCCAGTGTGGTGTGTCCCCCTCCCACACGCCACCGTCGGCCTCAAGTGCCCCAAAGGAACTTGGTAATGTAATCATCACCCGTGTGCCTTCTAACTCTACCCTCAGTCACTCACTTGTGTGTCAACTTGGACAGGTCACTGCCCCTTCTGCTCCTGAGTTTCCTCTTAGGTGAAATAAAAGGGTTGGAGTGGATGTATTCATTCATTCCTCCATTCATTCAAAAGCTGTTTACTGGGGCCGGCTCCGTGGCCGAGTGGTTAAGTTCGCGCGCTCCGCTGTGGCGGCCCAGGGTTCATATCCTGGGTGTGGACATGGCACCTCTCGTCAGGCCACTTTGAGGCGGCATCCCACGTACCACAACTAGAAGGACGTGCAACTAAGATATACAACTGTGTACAAGGGGAGTTTGGGGAGATAAAGCAGAAAAAAAAAAAAAAAAGATTGGCAACAGTTGTTAGCCCAGGTGCCAATCCTTAAAAAAAAAAGATTGGCAACAGTTGTTAGCCCAGGTGCCAATCTTTGAAAAAAAAAATCTGTTTACTGAGACTACGTGCCACAAGTCCTGTGAATGAAGGGTGAACAAACCACAGTTTGTGCCTTCAAGGAGCTCATGTTTTACAGGAGGAGGCAGAATAAGTGGTTAAAACACCACTAGAGGGGCCAGCCCTGTGGCCGAGTGGTTAAGTTCGCGCGCTCCGCTGCAGGTGTCTCAGTGTTTCGTCGGTTCAAATCCTGGGCGCAGACATGGCACCGCTCATCGAGCCACGCTGAGGCAGCGTCCCACATGCCACAACTAGAAGGACCCACAACCAAGAATATACAACTACGTACTGGGGGGCTTTGGGAAGAAAATGGAAAAAAATAAAATCTTTAAAAAAAAAACACCGCTAGAGTGGTACAGGGCAGGGGGACTCTGAGGGATGGACAAAGGCTTCATAGGAGAGATGACTCTTAAGACTGTTGCTCTTGGTGATCCTTCCAGGTACAATATAGGCTTTCCTTCTAGGGAAACAGATTTTGGGTCAAAATAAGAAAGAATCTTCTAACAGAACTGTGCATAAAAGAACAGAACAGGCTTCAGTGGAAGGCCGCCCATCAGGAGGAGTCTCTCCCGGGGCTGTGACAAGTGCAAGGATGCACAGAGCCTCTGCAAAGGGTACGTATCAACAGGAGGACGCGTGTCCCTTTTTCCACATAAAGATGAAAGTGGAGATTTAATTCACACTTAACTACGCTGGGAGCCACAGCTCTGGTGCGAAGCTTTCACACTGAATCTGAGTTAAACGTCACACACAGTCCCCCAGCCATCTGAGGTAACAAGCAAAAGGCAGGCAAAGGAAAAGGTTCAGGTGTCATAATTACTTTTATTCTTATCTCCCCTCAGTCAGATAAGGCCAGGGAAGGGGGCAGGTGGGACCCCGAGGAACTTAGAAGAGCTGACGATGGAAGGACTTGTGTCTCTGCCCTCACACACTCAGGGGAAAGCTCTGGGGCCGGGGGGCACACGGGTGGTTCCCAGCAGTCAGGTAAACAGTGTCTGAGAGATGTGACAGTGGATGGGCTAAAGGGAACAGTCGGAGGTCTGAGAGGAGCCAGGAATGAAAGCCAGTGGGCCAGATCCTGCCCGAAACCTGAGGCCCCTCCACTTCTCCCATGCAGCATCGGGCCCTGCTTTTCCTCAGGAAGCCACCAAGGGGCAGCAAAGTGCCGTCTGAAATCCCAGCCCACTGGGAGCGCAGACAGGCCCTGGGAGTTGTCCCCAGGTGGGGCGGGAAGGGAGAGGAGCAGCATTGTGGAATAAGGGTATCTGATCCTCACTCCCCTGGGAGGAAGCAGAGGATGGAAGAACCAAGATTCCTGGGGCTTCCGCAGGTGACATAGGAGCCACACACGCACCTGGGAATTGGTGTGGAGTCTGGAGACTTGCAGGTACCTCCCTGGCTCCCATCTGCTAGAGAGGATCTCTGGATCTGTCTTCCCCTCTACAGGAGACCTTCGACTTTACACACAGATGGTCAGATTCCTGGCTGCCTCTAGCTTTATAAAACCCAACCTACTTCTTCCGAGGCCCAGCCCCACCCCTGCCAAAAATGTGAGGGGCCAGCATGCTCCCCTCCTCCTCTGCAGTTTATGGCACCCGCCCAGCTTAGGTTTCTCCACTTCTCGTAATCCTGCATTCTCGTTCACTCGCCCTTCCTCCTTCCAAGACCCATGCAGGTGTTCCTAGGCTTCCTCACGGCCTCAGTACAGGTGGAACGCAGGGGCCTCAGCCCTGGCTCTGCTGCCAGCTCAGAGTGTCCTGGACCCCTCTCAGGACCCAGAGCAGGAGACTCTGCACCATACTCTACTTTGAGATGGCCCTGAGTTGCCCCTGTCACGCTGTTTTTGCTGAGGGCCTGCTTCCTCTCCCAAGCTTTTGGAGCGCAGCATCAAATAAACCTTTCAATTCCCAGTTTCTGCATAAACTGTCCTGGGAAGAGAAGGACTTGGACAAGTGGATTCTGGGAAGCATGACCAAGACCCAGGCTGAGAGTAGTAGGGAAAAGGAGTGGGGGTGGGGGGTAGTCCCCAGAGCTGGGACCAGAGGTTAGGAGAGGAACCTAAGGGACTTTGGAGGAGAGTGGCAATGGGATAAGGAAGTCAGTGGGAATCTCCCTGCGCCACCCTGGCCGTGGTCTTCCATCTTGCTGACAGGAAAGCTGAATCACAGACAGCAAGAAACCCTTGCTGAATACCATGAGCCCACTGGCAGTGAGGCGGGGAATCAGACACCAGAATCCTGCCTGCCAGCTGTGTCTAGAAGGTGGAAACTATAGAGTGCAGAATCTGGTGGCAGTATTTGGGGGCAGATGGAGAGCCAGAGGTGGCACTGAGGACAACAAATCCCCAGAGACATCAGGGCCTGACCACCCAGTCTCCTTCTAGGCCCCACCCAGTCTGTTAGCTATACGACCTTGGACTTTTTACCAAGCCTCGCGATCACCTCAGCTCCCCTCTGCAATGGGGGTGTGCAGAGCACTGCCTTTGTAGGGTTGCCATAATGATTGATTTAGCCCAGCACACAGTAGTCATCCCAGCCTGGCTCCCAGTTGCCTTTATCTCACACACAAACACCACCATCCATTCTTGGTGCCCTCTCTCCTCAAAGTCCCAAGATGGAACAAAACTTTGAAAGCTTCTGCAATGTTTCTTGAAATCTGCAAATAGGAAGGGTAGAGAGGGAGAGGTTGGGAACAGATAGATAACATACCTAGTCACCCTCCTCAAGGGCAAACAGAGCCCCCAGAATAATGGGAGAGAGGCGAGCCCTGGAGGGAGAGGCCAAGGGAGGGTCCAGGTGTCCACTCTGAACCTCCCTGATTCCACCCAGTAACTTTCTACTGGCCCAGAGTTGGCTGCCAGCATGTGCTAGCTGCACAGCTTCTCCCAGGTGTGGCCCCCTGGTCCCCTCCCCAGTAGAGCCTGCAGGGGGCTGGGTGGCTGACGCATATGCTGCCCAAGATCTCAGCCGCTTGGAGGCTGATAAGGAGACTGGACCTCATCACATGGGACCAGCTGGAGGGACTGGCCGGGCTGTTAGCATCAGCTGAACAGCTTCCAGATTGGAGAGATGAAGAGACAAGGAGTGGAGGAGGCTTAGGACTCTGGGCTGAGTGGCCGGAGAAGCTGGGGGAAGGGACATGGGCACTGCCAACTGAGGCCTCAGGAGGCCTGGCTGGGGATAAGCCAGCAAATGGCAGCAGATGGGGGAGGGTTTAAAAAATAAGATGTCAGAAAGGCCTTAGGGAAGGGCTGGGGACAGGGCAGTATTCCTTCCAGATGGGGCTGGCTCAGCAGCTAGAAGCACCCTCGCTCCCTCAGAACATCCAGTCCTCCCCAGCCCAAGCACTCATGTAGTCTCAGGCCGTGGGAGCCTGGGGGTTGAGAGAAGAGAGTGAGAGGATATAGGTCTCGGTCCTGCCAACCCCAAACACCTCCCAGGTGGCTGCAGGGCTGGGTGAACTGGTGATCCTGCAGCACCCAGGCCACCCAGTTGGCTGCCCTGCTCCCACCTTCCTTGGAGCCCCAGGACAGGGCCCCACTTCGGAGCAGAGCCTCCTGCCCCTACCCTCCTGCCCCAACAGTGCTCTGTCATGACCCAGGAGGGTAAACCAAGGCAAGCGCAGATGGCACCGGCTTCCTGCCCCTCTCCTGTTGCCCTTGGCCCCAGGTCTCAAGTGCCTCGAACAAGCCACTGGTCCCAGAGCTGAGAGGGAAGGGCAGGCGGGGACAACCGTACTGTCTACACGCATCCCCCCACCTGCAGAGCACCCTCATCTCATCTCCTGGCTGTCTTCCCCACCCCCTTCCTTACAAAGTGTCAATGCCTGATCCGGAAGGAAAGAGAGGAGCGGTGGACTGAACATAGGACAGTGTGCCCTAAGGTCACATAGCTGTGGCAGTCTTAGGAGGAATCAGGGTCAGGGTGTGGGCCTCACCTAGGCTTCCTGGGGTCTCTTTCCCACATCTGAAATCCTGCACACCTCCTCCCACTCACCCATTGGGTCCTCAAACCCAAAGGAGCCTCCAGCCTTGACTGTCCCAGTTTGGGAGATATAACTGAGGGGAAGGGGCCGCAGAGGGGATGGTGTGACCTCGATTCCACAGGGTCCCTGATGGCAGGGGCACAAACAAGCTGCAGAGGGTGAGGATGAGGGTCAGACTGAGGGGAGTGAGGGGGCTGGCCACAGGCTAGGCTGGCAGCTAGTTTTATATCTGGGCTTGCAGGAGCACAGGGAGGGTCTGAGGACCAGCAAGGGGGCATTCTCTGAAGGCAGGAGGGGGCAGGAAGGGCTCCTCATTCTCGGTTGGTGCCAAAAAGCTGCAGGAAGAAGGTGAAGATATAGATGATGTCCAGGTAAATGTTGAGGGCTCCAAAAATGTACTCCTCGGGGCTCAGCGAGTGGCGTCGGTTACCCATCAGCAACTGGGTGTCAAATGCCAGGAACTGAGGGAAGCAGGGGGAGAGAGAGAAGTCAGAAGGTGCAGCCACTGTGACACTGACCAAGGGGGCCCACTGTCCCCACCTAGGCCCACCCCTGGTTCTGTTACCATCACCTGCTGCCTGGTTGCTCAGTGACTCTCCTGTGACAGCCCAGATTCTGGAACCTTCCCAACACCTTCCCTCCCTAATTCAACACCTCTTTACTGAGCATCCATGATGTGCCAGGCACAGGGATACAGCAAAGAACGAGACAGACAAGATCCTGGCCCTTGTAGAGATTAGAGTCTAGCAGGGAGGTAAGCGTTAGTATGATGAGCGCAACAAAGAGAAATACGAGGTGCCATGGGGGCTGGTAATAAGGAGCCTGACCCAGGTGAGTGTGGCAGGGAGTGAGGGAAGGCTTCCTGGAGGAGGGGACATAAAAGTTGAGACCTAGTCTTCTTGCTGTTCCCTCAGGGCCTGCTCTTAGAGGATAAACGAATGCTTTGTGGAGTAGTGATTAGGGAACAGGCACTTGTTACATGCTTTATAGACATTAGCTGATAACATCCCCACTGAGTAGGGATTCTATTATTCCTAGAGGAAACCAAGGCCCAGAGATGTTAAGTACTTGCCAAGGTTACACAGCTGGGAAGTGACAAAGCGAGGATTTGAACCCAAGCAGGCCGGCTCCAGATCTCCCACGCTCAACCTTTCTGCACTGCTGCTTACTGGCAGCGCCCAGGGGGTTAATGTGTCTCCTGCCAGAAATCAGGTTCTCCCTGGGGCACCTTCTTGGTGAACGGACTACAAACTGTTAGTACCTTAGAGACAGCTCCCCTCTGCTACCCTGCTGACCCTCCCAGGCCTTCCCACTGTTTACACCGGCTCCTATTCCTCCCACTTAGCTTTTGTCTGAGGTGCAAGCACAGGGAGCAGAACCCCCCCCTAGAAGTAACATATGACACTTGACAGGCATGGTGTAGCTTTCTGGGAGAAAGAAGGCAAAAAGTTCCACCAGCGTCTCAAAGGTTATGAACCACTGGTCCACACCATGATAGGAATTCTTTAAATCAATTCACATTCTTGTTAACTGAGCTGTGCCCAGCTCCTCCGTCACTTGTGTGTGGAAGATCTGTGTTCCTTGGGTCCTCTGAAATATTCATTATACAATAAATGCGTATGGGCATGAGCTGGTGCCAGCGACACGCTGAGAGCTGCAGAGACAAGGAGGACCACCATGCCGTGCCTGCCTTTGAGGGGACACTTACAGATGATTGCATTAAAACCTGGTAAATGACATAACAGGAGGAAGGTGGCCCAGGAGAGGTGACACTGGACCTGGGGCTTGAAGGATGAGTAGGAATCTGCTAGACTGAGAAGGCCATGGGAACCCCTCAGGGTGAGGGGCATGGTGTGAAGAGTAGGGGATTCCGTGTAGCAGAGCAGTGGGGCAGGGGGATGGAGGGAGAGGGGCTGGAGCCCAGGGGGCCAGAGGCCCCAGAAGGGAGTAACTCCAGCATGTGGGACAACAGGCATGTCACCCTTGAGGGTGGGGAGTGATTACAAGTAGAGACTTGAAAGTCAGATCCACTTGGATCCCAGTCTCAGCTCTGCAACTCACTAGCTGGGACCGTGGGCAAGGTATTCAGTCTCTCTGATCCTGGGACTGTCCCCATCTGCAGAAGGGAGACGAGTATGCTTCCCTCCTGAGGTTGTTGTGAGAGTGACATAATGCACGCAAAACGCCTGGCACAGGGCCTGACACACAGTAAGCACTTAATGAATGGTGGCTCTTAGTGTGGTTTCATAGTTATGATCTGCAGAAGGAGCGGTGCCCTCTTGAGAACACATGCACGCTGCTGCAGAGACTCAGGTGTCTCCTGGGGCTCATCAAGGAGGCAGAAATGTTCCCGGGGAAGCTGTGTGGTCTTAACAGAAGGCAAATGGAGAGCCACAGCAGGGCTGAGGGGCCTGTGCAGGACATGTCTCTGAGCTCAGCAGTGCTGAGGGAACAGTGTATGAGAACACAAGACCGGAGCTGGAATGCCAGGGTCTGAGTGCTGGTTCCATCCCTCAGTAGCTGTCACCCACTTGACCTCAGTGTCCTCCTCTACAAAATAGGACAGTAATAACGACCATACCATGGTGTGGTTTTGAGGGTAAATAACTGACAGTGCATATGACATTAATTATTATTAGTAATAGGGTCATTCATTCCATTCTACTTTGCTCCTTCTGAATTTGATTTGGATTCCCAAGTAAATTTTCCTTCTGTAGAGAGAGTGAGCAAGGAAAGGGGCCGACTCAAATGCTACAGCCTGCTTAGCAGTTACAGCTGCCAGCATAAGTTAATAAATTGCTGATCTGGCTTATCAATCAGTACCTTGCTTGGTTGATTTCCCAGAGCCTGGTCACCCCTGGGTGAGCTAATGAAATTGAATCTCTCAACCTGGAAGGCTTGGACCCGACCAGGTCTAGGGGTGGCCCCTCCAATGAGCTTCCACCCAGGAGGCCTCCTAGAGCAGCTAGCTGGCTTACTCTTGGAGAAAAGAGGAATGAAATGATTTCTGCTCCTGCCCTTGCCCTGTGGCCATGGCTGCCTATCTACATGGTGCTCGCTGGGATAGCCTACCCCAAATTTCAATCCCACTGTCTGGTACCACCCATCACTGCAACCTCAGGCCTGTGAGTCAACTACGGGCTCTTCATTCATTTATTCCCAACCATATTCACTGAGTATCTACTATGTTCTATGTTGCCTTCAGAGAACTGACAGTTAATGACAGCAAAAGATGTTATCAGAGATTGCATTATAGCCTGCACTCATTATAGGGAAAAGTAACCTGATCATGAACTTGGGTGACAGTAAGCAGTATTAACTTACAACACCTTGGTTCAGAGCAGATATCTTGGTTATAGTCAACATCTTAATTGGCAGCCAAGAGCTAACAGAGAGCCAGCAACTGGGCTGGGTGCTAACACCTAACAGGACAGCAGGTACTTGGGTTGGTAGCCAGCTGAATACAAGACCCTGCAGGAGGAGCACGTGGGATGGGGGGCAAGAGGCAGGAGTAGGACTAGGATGCTATTAACTTACTTCTGAATAGTCCCTTCACACACTAATCCATTATCTCATCTCACTTACCCAAGTTGCCCTAGGAGATACGTATTATTATCACTATTTTTCATATGAGGAAAGGAGTCCCAGAGCCCGTGAGTGACTTGCTGACGGTCATTTATCCAGTGTTGGAACTAGAACACCTGTCTCCTATTCTGATACGATGGAATAGAGGGGGCTTGCAGGGAGCGAGGGGCATGCACACAGGGCAGAGGAGCCAAAGGACAACTTTCCTGGGTCATCCTATTGGCCAGTGTTGGACCCAGTCAGGGCCCCCCGACCACACCCTTGGCCTGACCCTGCTGTCTCCAGGACCTAGGCTCGTGTCTGTTGTCCTCCCAGAGATGAGGCTGAGAGGCCATAGGGTAGCCATGCCATGGAAAGGCCAGCTCAGAGCCACCAATAAACAGGCCCTGCATACCAAAAGTTGGGGCTGCAATGTGTTCAATCAGCATAAAACATAACACGTGGACAGTGTCCATCCTACGGAAATGCCAACATGAGTGTGCAAAGCAGCACACCCAGGGTCATTCATGGCAGCATTGGTTCCAAGAGTGAAACCCTGGAAACAACCCCAAACACTGTCAACTACAGGATGGTGAAATAAACAGTGAGCATCAGGGCTGAGGTGGAGACATCTCTGATATATGCTATTATGAGAAAAAGGCAAGTTGCAGAAGAATCCATCTCATATTATCCCCTTTATGTAACAAAAAAGCCCCACGAAACTATATATCCTAGGAGCCTATATAGCAAATATCTATAAAATGCATATAGACAGGTCTGGAAGGAGAGACAACTGACCTCAGCAGCTACCACTGGGGAAGGCAATGAGGGACATGGTCAAACAGCATTTGCTTTATATTATTTAAGATTTAAAAAATGAACTATATGAATAAAGCCATTCATATATTATTTAATTAGAAATTTTAAAAAGAAGGTTAAAGTAACACAAAGAAGAGTTGGTGAACTCTTTCATTAAATTCTCACCATAGGCCTCTGCGACAGGTGTGGCATTATCACCTCCATCACACAGCTGAGGAGACTGAGGCACAGGAAGTACAAGTGACCCACCCACTTCACACAGCCAAGAGGACAGCTCCTGTCTCTGACAAAATCCCATTCTCCTTCAGCCATGTGGCACTGCTTTGGGCATGGGGAGTGTGTGTGTGTGTATGTGTGTGTGTGTGTGTCTAAGGACAGAAGAGGTGGGAAGAGAAGCACAAACAGAGCTCATGGCTAAGAGCGCTGCAGACTTCCTGGGAGGACACAGGGAGCGCTGGGCCCACCTGGCCCTGCCACCACATTCTGGGCTAGACGGTGAGCCTGGACTTTGGGAATTCTGTAGAAAACAGACTCCCAGCCTTAAGGCTTTGTGCCCTAGGTTGGGATGCAGGACAGGGAGCAGGAAAGTGGAGATGTGCTGAGTAGAGACCTGGGGTCCGTTTGTTGCCTGGTGCTAACAGAAGATACTTCTCTTGTCTTCATTGACCTGGGTGTCAAAAGTTTAAATGGCACAGACGAAATCTGCACGCAGCCCTGGCTCCTGAGAGCACCTCCAGGCCGGTCACCAAAAGAAGAGGGCCTGGCAGGGTTGTGAATCAGGAAGCCCGGTGTGGGCTGAAAGGGCAGTAGTGCAGGAAAGCATGGGGAAGAGCCCAAGCGTGGTCCTACGAGGAAGGGCACAAGTGCAACGCAGCGCTTGAGGCCATGAGCCACGGAGTCACCCAGACCTGGCTTCAAATTCTGCCTCTGACCTTAGGCAACTGACTTCTACTCACAGGTAGTATTACTGATCACTGGTGATGCACCAGGCACTTTCTTTTTTTTTTTTTTTGAGGAAGATTAGCCCTGAGCTAACATCCGTGCCCATCGTCCTCTACTTTATATGTGGGACGCCTGCCACAGCATGGCTTGACAAGTGGTGCCATGTCTGCACCCGGGATCTGAACCAGTGAACCCCAGGCCGCCGAAGTGGAACATGAGAACTTAACCGCTGCGCCACCGGCCCGGTCCCAACACCAGGCGCTTTCTAAGTGCTTCACATATATTAATTCACTTAAAAGTCACAACAGCCTACAAGGTAGGTAGTACTATTGTCTGCAGAGGTTACATGATTTGATCAATCCACACAGCTAGAATGTGGCAGAGAATGGATTTGAACCCAGGGACTCTGCCCCAAAATCTGGTGCTCTGAATACAAAGTGAACATTTACAAGAAGGGTAAAAGCTCCCATTGTCGCTGAGACACTACCATGTTCTAGGGGCGAGGCTGTTTTCTTTTTTCCTTTCATGTATTATCTTCCTTAATCATTACCACAGCCTTGTGAGATAGTTAATATTAGCCCCATTTTAAAGATGAGGCAACTGAGGCACAGAGAGGTCAAGTAACTTGCCCAAGGTCACAGTGGTAAGAGCAGGTGTTTGGCCTTGAATGTGGTTTGGGCGGGGTGCATGTGGCAAGCTCCCTGACCCTTTGGATGGCCCCTCTTCCTGGCTCTGCTCCGGACAGGAGAGCAGTGACTCCTTCCCCACCTGGCCTACATGCCAGTGTAGATACTCTTCTGCAGACCGAACTGCCCCTCCCTCAGCCCACCACCCCCAGGGCTGGGGGTGCTTCTTCCACCTTCTCCACATCAGGGTGTGGGTTGGAAGGGCTTGGTTTGAGCAGGGTGTTGGTTCCTGAGGATCAGTGCCTCGGAAAGTGAGGGGGACACTGAGGGCACTTCCCCCCAAGGAGAAATTACCACGTAACCACACTCCCTCCTGCCACCTTCAGAGGAATCCACTCAATGTCCAGAGGGTTCCAATGAGGCCTCAGGGGAGGCGTCAGGGCTGTTTTAGTGGCAGAGGGTGGGTAACAGAACAGAGAAAGTCCTCACTGGATCTTTCAGGCTGGTGTACACCAGAAAGCAAAAGAGCTTCTAAACTCTGAATGAAATAAAGATAGGCCTAAAATAAAATCGTCCCTCTGCCATGGGTTTGTGCAGCCATCTTTACTTTTCAAAGCGTTTCTCTAATTGTGAAGAAGGGAGGGCACGGGTCACAGCCCCCACTGGAAAAGCGGGGGGGGGGGGGGGGGGGGGGGGGGGGGGCCCGACTGGAGTCCCTTCCCCAGATTCCTCAGGTCCTGTGGGGCTGGCCTAAGCTGGTCACGGGGACAAAGGTGACACAGATTCCCTGTTGGGGCTGGATGGACGGAACTGCCGAAAGCCTAGCCTCAGAGCACCCGGAGGTTGAGCAGGCCTCCCAGGGACCTCCTGCTGCAGGGAGTCAATCTGGAGGATGTCTCTGGGCCTCTATTTTCCCCTCTGTAAAACAGACAGGGAGACAGAGTGGGAGGAATGCTGGGCAGAGAGTCAGGAAAATGGGGCTTTCGTCCAGCTTGGCAGCTAACACTGCATGTGTGTGTTTATGTGTGTGGTGCATGATGCGTGTGGTATGTGGTGTGTGTGTGTGGGGGGGTGATGTGTGTGGTGTGTGTTTATGTGTGTGTCTCTCTGTTTGGGCGTGCTCTCTCTAGACCTCAGTACTGAGAGGTCCCTGCCAGCTCCGCGGGCTCACTGTTTCAGTCCTGCTTTTCTTTCAGGGGACTGAGAGCAGATGGCTGTGTTTGTCCCCCCACGCCCCTCCCCCCCCACCGATGGTCAGGGGTCAACACCTAGCAGTGGAGGCCCAGCACCTCTACAAATAAAGCATCTTCCTCTCCAAGCTTCACTCATCCAAACACCATCAGCCCTGAGGCATCCAGGACTGACCACACACGTTCTCCCTGCCACCCTGTCCCTAACTCGGGGACACTGCAGTGGCCTCCTAACTGGCCTCCCAGCCTCTGGCCTAGTCACACAACTTCTCGCTAATCTTACCTAAAGCGCAGAGACTGTGATGTTTCCTGAGGTCCTCAAAGTGGCCAGGCTGGGCAGGGCAAGGAGAGTTCTGCCTTCATCTAATTTCTAAAAGTCCCTGCCTAGTTTCTCCCCTAGGTCTCCGGGCTTGGCTTCCGATTTAGGTGTCTGGGAGACATTAGCTTCCTCAAAGAAGGA
Organism: Equus quagga; assembly: GCF_021613505.1. Lineage (NCBI taxonomy): Eukaryota > Metazoa > Chordata > Mammalia > Perissodactyla > Equidae > Equus > Equus quagga. Next base: position 18,269,380 of record NC_060267.1, on the reverse strand, counting down.
CCAGCTCTGAGAAGAGCAACCTGCCCAAAGTCACATGCGCACGGAGGCTCAGCCACAGTGGAAAGACAGCTGGCCAGGCCCTCGGCCCCACTGGCTCTCTCTCGCCCTGCCCCACCCCTGCTGCTCTGTCCCAGCACCCCCCCCTTGCCTCATTACCCCAGCCCAGCCCAGCCCAGCCCAGCCCTTCCCTCAAGCTCCCCTGCCTGACTTTCCATGAGCTTCTGCAAAAAAGTACTCAAGAAGAGGGCACTAGAAAAGAGAGGGAGAGGGGGCCACCTTGAGGTCAGTACCTTTTGGCTGACTCACTGACTTCTACTGGCATTTAGGTCTGGAACCCAGTGGGGGACACGGGGTAGGGTGAGGCAGAAAACCCAAGGCCTCTTGAGAATGCACCCCAAGGCTAGTCGGGGTGAGGCCTAGGAGGGGCCTGTCCCTCAAGGCTGAACCACGACCCTAACACGCCTTGGTTCCCCATCCCCCAATCTCAGCCCAGTCCAGCCTGATGGCCCTGCCCTCAAAGATGTGGAGCTTTTCAGGGAAGGGGCTGAGGTCTCTAGGAGAGAAAATAATTTGATTCTCACATCCTTTCCAAGGCCCACGCTGCTAGGGGTTGGGGGGCAGTTCTCACTGGGGTCTGCGACCTCCCCTGACACTTTTCTTCTCTCCTTTCTCACACATCCACTTTGAGGCGGCGAGTGAGTGGGGCAGGGATGCGCTGAGCGCAGTCTGTAATTCTGGCCTAGTTGCAGTGCTGGGGGGCCCCTCATGGTACTGAGAATTTCCCAAAGGCTAGGGTAGGAGATGCCAGATGGGCAGATGGAGAGGCCAGGGGTGCTGAGCCATGGTTTTGGGGATGGGGTGGAGTTAGGGGACCACAGATTCCACAGGACAGAACCAACGCTGGAAGTAGGGTCAGATTGAGGTCAAGGATCTTTTGAGCCGGGTTAACGGCAAAGCACGGGGACCTTAGTTCTTGTGGGCCTGGGCCTCTGAAGGCCTCTGTCCACCCAAAACTGAGAGGAGGGAGGGTAGTGAATCCAGCAGCCCCCTCCTCACCTTTTCCCTACCCCATGGGACCCAGGGGACATGCTGCATGTCTTCCCTCCTCTGAGCCAGGTGAAGGAGGGCAGGGGATGGAGCCAGAGGACTGACACCGTGCTCCTCACCATTGTTTACATGACCCACAGGTTGAGCCCAACCAAGGCCTGTTGGTTCGTTGGTCTCCTAATGAGACATTCACGGGTAATTAGGCACTGCGGTTCCTCCTCCCCTGTGACTCACAGGAGACCTGGGTGGCAGGCAGCGCTTCACTCAACTGTGCAGGCGGCCTTCTTTGCCCTGCTCTGACAGCACCTGAGCTTCCCTAGCCACTCAGCCACACCTCTCAGGCATCCATTCATTCCACAAGCATCTAGGGGGCACCTACTGTGTGCCAGGCATGTTCTAGGCACTGGGGATGCAGCAATGGGCAAGCCAGAAAAAAATCCCCACCTTCAAGGAACTTAGATTCTGTTGGAGGGAGACAAACAATAAACAAACAAATCAGAAAAATATATAGTATGTCAGAAGACGAGAAGTGCTATGGAGAGAAATAAAGCAGAGAAGGAGAGTAGGGAGCAACGTGTGTGTGTGTGTACGCTCAGGCACACAAGATTGTAAATAAAGCAAACACTTGAAGGAGGGGAGAGACGAAGCTGTGAGCAGATCTGAGGGAGCGGACAGAGGCAACCGCAGGTGCAGGGGCCCTGGGCTGAGAGTGAGCCTGCTGTGCTCAGGAGTGGCAGGTAAGGATGCCAGTGTGGCTGCAGCAGGGTGCGTGACGGGGGAGTGGGAGGAGGTGAGGTCAGCGAGGGCCTGCAGGCCAAGCAGAGAAATGACCTGAACTCATGTATGTTTAACAGGATCACCTCAGCTGCTGCATTGAACATAGACTGTGAGGGGCAGTATCCGTGGGAGGCCACGGCAAGAATCCAGGTGGGAGGTGATGGTGACGTGGACCAGGGAGTAGCCATGAAGGTGGAAAGAAGCAGTCAGATTCTGCATAGAAGGTGGAGCCAATCGGATTTGCTGCTGGACCAGATGTGGGGTGTGAGGAGAATGGAAAAGTTGACGATGTCACCAAGGCGTTCGGCCTGAGTAACTGGAAGGATGGAGTTGGCATTTACAGAGATGAGGAAAGCTGTGGGAAGAGCAAGGGATCAGGGAAAGAGCAGGAGCTCAGTTTGTACATGTTAAGTTTGAGGTGTCCATTAGACTTCCAACTGGCGATATCAAGTAGGCAATGGAAATTCAAGTCTGGAATTCCAGGCTAGAGATGTAAATTTTAGGGTCATCATCATAAAAGATGGTATTCAAAGTCTTGAGACAGTCTGAGATCCACTAGGGAGTGAGTGTAGAAAGACTGCAATGCCTTAGGGCCTCCAGCATGACCAGGGAGGCAGGAGGAAAACAGGAGAACTGGTGGCCTGGATGTCAAGTGAAGAGGATGCTTCTGGGGGGAGGGAACAAGCAATTGTATCAAATGCTGCTGAGTCAAGCAAGCTGAGGACTGAGAAATGACCGCTGGATTTAGTGACATGGAGGCCCTGGTGACCTTGGCGAGAGCATTTTTAGGAGGGTTAAGAGAGAATGGGAGAAAGATTGAGAAGAGAGAAGAGAAAAGGGAGGAGAGGAATTGGAGATAGTGTAGATTCCCTTATAAGGAGTTTTGCTTTAAATGGGGGAAGTAGAGGAGGACGTGGGTCAACAGTGTTTCGTGCGTTGTCATTCTTTCAGATGGGAGAAATTACAGCCTGTTTCTCTGCTGATGGGAATAATCCAGTAGAGAGCACAATACCGATGGTGCAAGAGAGGGAGGGGAAAATTGCTGGTGGGACCCCCTCAGGCTGTCCCCAGTTCAAGCCAACAGAAGTAGTCCTGTTTGAGGGGGACCACAGGGATGCTGGAAATGGCACCAGGCTGGGCACAGGACACCTGGGTTCTGTCCTAAATCTGCCCCTCACCATCAGTGGGACTCTGTGCCAGCCCGGCACACCGAGGGCTTCAGATGTGGAAAGCAGGTCTTTTAGCATCAGCACTGTCTCCCTCCCTGGGTTGTGGTGGAGATACAGTGAGGCAATAAGTGTGAAAGTGCTTTGTAAAATGTAAAGGGCAGAACAGATGGTTGGGATTTTTTTTACTCTAAAAACACAAGGGATTATTAAACAAATTTAAGGGATTACTGTTTATCCAGCCCTGCGAGTACGCACAGCTTCCTGGCATAACTGACACACTTGCTGTGACCTGATCTGCATGAAGCCAAGTCGACTCCACAGCCCTGGACGGTGCTTGCCGCCCCCCCCCCCCCCCCCCCCGATTCTCCCCCAGCCTCGTTCCTCTGCACTGACACCTCTTCTTCCATTGGTCCCTGGCAAATGCTGCTGCCCCTGAGGCCTCCCCAGGCTCACTCCCCTCAGTGGGACCCTCCCTCTTTCCTCCTTGCCCAGCTCCTCACACCATCTTTTTAACCAAAATTTGTCTTTAGCAGGTTCTGGCTGGAGGAAAGAGCACTTGTCAGGGAGCCAAGAGAAGTTAGTGTTGTAGGATGACCAACCATCCTGGTTTGCCCAACATTTAGGGATTTCCCCAAGAAGTGGGACTTTCAGTGCTAAAACTGGGAAAGTTCTGGGTAAACTGGGATGAGCCGGTCACCCTAGTCCTAACCAAGGCCACACTCGGATGATCTGCCATTATCCTGCTGGGAAATCTTGGACAAATCACTTAACTTCTTTGGGGTTCAGTTTTTTCATCTGTAAAATGAGGGATTTGGAGACTTACCAGATCCCTTTTTAGTCCCTTCCAGCCCTGAAGTTCTGAGCCTGAAGGGCATTTACTCGTTCCACAAATACTGATTGCTACTATGTACCACACACCGTACTCCTCCTGTTGACTGTGGCATTGTGGGCACTCAGCACAGCACCTCACTGTAGGTGCTCAGTAAAGACCCATGGAAAGGATTGAATGAACCATGGAAAGGAATGAATGAACAACCCATTCCTGGCTTGATTCCTACGCAAACCCCCAAAAACCTCTGCTTATAGTTCTGAACCCATGCTTTTCCCCCTGGCTCTGCTCCCTGAATCTGTCACCCACAAGCCTTTGGAACCTGTGACTAAGCTCAGGACTCTGGGCAGACCGAGTTGAACTGAACATTCCAAGGGGGGAGAGGAGAGTCTGGTTATTAGTCCTGCTGGCAGTGGATGTTTACCGTGGATCCCCATGCTCCCCTGCAAGAAGATGTCACCAAAACAAGCTGGGTGGATCCTGGAGCACCATCACTTTCAAGAGCTTGAAGTCTACCTGAACAACGGGCCTGTGTTGGGCTGCTCCAGGCAGATGTCTGCCCCTGGTCACCTTCTGTCCCCTGGGCATCCATTCCCGGCCATCCCCTTCCTTTCCTCATCTAGCTTCAGAGCCCAAGTGGGGCACAGGAGCCAGACCATCCAGACTCCCAATCTGGCCCTCCACTCCTGAGGATGCTGTATGACCTTGGGCAAGTTATTTAAAGTCTCTGAGCTTCAGGTTCCTCATCTTAATTTGAGAACAACAGAACCTATTTTATAGAGTTATGGTGAGGATTAAATGGACATGGAGAGCTTGCTGGGGGGGTGGGCGGGGCAGCAAGCACTCAATAAATATTAGCTTTATTGTTATAATCATCATCATCAACACACTCAGCTTGGTGAGAAGGGCCAAGAACGAGCTCAGTCTAAGTGCATCTCTTACAGGGTACTTGGAATCTCCCTTGCTCCAAGAAATCTTCCAGATTACCCCTAGGAGAGCAATCACTAATTTAGTACACATAGCCAGGACACTCTCACTCTTCCATTTCCACAAGCAGAACTGGCCCTGCCCAAGAGCCAGGGGTGCCTCTTCCCAGCTCTGGCTAAAGCTTCAAACCTGCTGTTGCAACCTTCCTTCTCCCTCTGCCCAGCTCAGCTGGTCTGTCTTGGAGACCAGAGAGAATTCCCTGACCCAGCACTGAGTCTCGCCCCACTCACAGGCGCTTCAGAAGGGTTTGAGGTAGAGGACTATGAGGAAGATAGGGATGGTGGAGGGGCCTGGGGAGATAATGGGAGGCTGAGAATTCAGGGCCCCCAGGAGGCTACACTCACCAATGTAAACACGCCTGCTCCCAGCACAGCATACACTGCATGGAGCCAGGGTACCTGTGGGGCAGACAAAAAATGGGCTTAGAAATGGCAAGATGGGGCAGCGGGGCAGAGGGGAGGAGAGGAGGGCTCAGTTCAGAGAATGGAGGATGTGAGACAGATTTCCCCAGTAGGGGCCCTCTCTCATTGCCCCCCGCTCCCCCACAATCCTCCCCAGCAATCCCTAAAAAGCCCCAGGACCGAGGGGTCCTTGATTCTCTGTGAGTACAGGGTGGGAGGGGGAAACCCCAGGATAACAGTGATCACGGAGGGGCTGGCAGGGGAGCTCCCAACTGGACTGGCACTTCTTCCCTCCACACACAGCCCTAGGCTCAGGCTGGACGAGGGTGACTCATCCTATTGAGGCCCTGTCATCGGCAAAGCCTGAGTCTGGCCCGAGGCTGCTCCCTCCTCCCAGTGTGCACTCATTCCTGTCCTGTATGGGTCTGTCTGCCCCTACGTCTGGGAGCTCTCTGGCTCTAGGTGTGGGGATAATGGGCTCAGGTAGAAGAGGACAAAGACTTGAACTCATGGGTGTGTGTATGTGGCGGGGGGGGGGGGGGGGGTCCCATCTGGAGTCCCTGCCAGCTGTGCATGATGGGATTGCCTGCAGAAGCTAGAAGGGCACCCCTTTCTAACCTTAGCTCCCTCCAGGTCTCAGGGGCACCCAGCTGTGTGTGGAAATCCTGCAAGAGGTGCCACACCAGCCGTGCCCTTCATAGGGCCTTCCCCCAGCAGATTTCTGGAAACACAGGCATCCTATCAGTCTGATCTGGGTCAATAAAGGGTTCTTTGAAGCTCTGGGGCCCCTTCCTGTAATTCCCCATCCTAGATACACAGAGGGCCCCCAGGCCAGCTCCGGCCTTTCCCTTTGTCAACAGGATCCTGGGAAGAGCCAAGCAAATGCCAGAACCAATGTTGATGTCCTGGACTGGGAGCCAATACCCTGGGGGTTGGGGCTGGGTAGGATGGGGTGGGGGAAGGAGGGGAACGAGGAATGCTGCTCCCAGCCTGGCAGGAAAGGGCCTGTGGGGGACTAGGTACCAAAGGCGGCAAAGAGGAGCCTGGGCCCTAGAAGCACTGAGCCCTCAGCAGGGGTCCAGTAGCTTCATCTCTTGGTTCCCAGGATTCAAACCTCAAACCCCTCCTGTGATGCCCTCAATCTGTGCCCTTCTCCATCCGCAGTGGCCTGAGTGCCTGGAATGGGTCACTGCGCCCTGAGCAGTCTTGGCTGGATTTCCCAGGGCAGGCTGGACATTTCTAAAATAGCTGAGATTTGGTTGGCCCCATGAACGCTCTAATGGGGGGAGGGGGGCATGCTCAGAGCCAGCCAGATTGCGCCTCTCTGGAATTGGCTGATGACCCCCCAAGAGTCCCAGGAGGCCCTTCCACAGGGCCCCTCTGGACCTAGTGGCCCCAAAGAGCTCCAGAGTTCCCTCCCCTGCATGAGGTTTAAATGCTCTGTGCCCTCCCCCTCAGCCTCACCTCCACCCTAGAGGGGAGGTGGGAAACGTAAAGCCGGATGTGGCTCCTGGAGCGGGCAGGTACCCAGGCCTGCCAAGAAAAGCCTCCTTGTTTGTTTGCTTACACTGCCAGCAACCCCAGGGCAGGTGCCAGGAGGGGCCAGACAGGGTGGCAGACTGTGTGTGAGCCTCTGGCTCTGGGCCTTTCCTGGAGAATGTAGGAGGCAACGGCACCTTTGGGTGGCGCCCTCCCCCGCCTCCCTATGGGGCCGCTGGGAGACCCAAGACTCACATATTGGAAGGGCAGGAGGATGGCCAGGATGAGTCCACTGAAGAAAAGAGTCATGAGCAGCACGAAGATCACACCCTGGCAGGAGGTGAAGTCAAACTGCAGACATGGGAACAGGTGTCAGTTGCTGGGCCCCTTGGGCCTGCACAGCGCCTCGGCATTCTGGGGGCTCAAGCTGGGCAGTGTGCTGGCCAGAAGGCCAAGGCCTGTACAGCAGGCCACCTTCTCATGCTCATCCCCAGAACCCGGAGTTCCTCCCCTTCCCCTCCCCCAGGTGGCCTCCCCTACTCACCCCTTTTACCTTTCCCCAGTCAAGGAATTCAAGCTAAGAGCCTCCCACCCCATCCGCCTTCCCCTGTCCGCAGGCCCCAGAGCTGACCTTGGTCTGGAAGCTGAAGACAGTGACTGAGAGGCAAACGAGGGCCGTGATGCCCAGGCACAGCAGCACAGACGTGGTGTTGTAGTAACTGCGGGACCATCAGGCAGGGGTCACATTCCAGGCGGCACTTCTGGTCTCCCCCAGCCCTCCTCCCAGGACCCCCTCTTCTGCCAGGACCTGACCCACTGACCTCTGGCCCCCACCCTCTCCCCTTTCTCAGGATCCTCCCTCTCCCTGCTTCCCTGACCTTTCTACTGGGCCCTGGCCTCCCCAACACGCTTGATCAAAATCCTGTTAGAAGGATCTTAGAGACGTGGGAGCGGGGGTGGAGAGGAGCTTGTGCTGGTGCCTGGAGGTGGTTTACAGGGAATGCCTGATGCTGAGGCTGCGGTCTTTAAGCTGCAGTCTGAGAGGAGTTGCCTTGGTCACCTCCATCCTCCACCTGCACCCCCCGATCCAGCCAGGTCCTGGAGGCACTGTCCAGCAGAGTGCATGAGGAGAGGGTGCTAGGGCAATGTTGCCTGCCTGCCTGAACCCCCTCCCCCATCCAATGCTCCTAGGAGGGATGGTGTTGGGGGGCAGCTCCCCTCAGGGTGTGACCAGCTCGCTTCCACCTGTCCCCTTTACCTGGACAACATCCCAGTGAGGTAGGCCATGGACAGGGTCTGAAAGGAGAAGCAGGATGAGGGAACGCTCCAGAACTCAGACTTTGGGGGCCCAGACACCTTCAAGGTCCAGCCCGGGTCTCCACCCCTAGTGCATACCCCTCAACTCTGAATCTAAGACCCTCCACTCTTCATTATCCATAGCTCTAGGATGCCTTATCCAAACCTTTTAAAAACAAAATCACAATGAAAAGAGACAGTGGATGGAGCAGGGGGAGACTAAACCCATTTGGAAAGAGAGGGTAGGACATCTTTGTGGAAGAAGAGGGGTGAAAATACCCCTGCCTCTCCCAGTGACCTCACATTGGATGTCCCCAACCCAGACCTCCTGGCCCTCGAAGCCCACCCTCCTCCCTCCATCCTCACTTGGCATCTGTCTCCAGACACCCCCAGATCACTTACAAAGATGGTCAGGAGAATCAGGTTCCAGGGGAAATGCCTCCTGTAAGGCAAGTCGCTGAGTTCAGAGGAGGGCAGGGGGTGCCAGCAGCATAGGCTGGGTCACCACTGCATGGAGGGGGTCTCTGCCCAACCCTATCCCCACTTCTTGGAGCCTCTTCTTTCAGCCACATCTCCATGTGTCTCCATCTGTCTGTCCACCTTCCCCCAACCTCAAAGGCACCAAGTAAAGAAGGGAGGGGCAGGCATGCTTGATGGAGCTCAGAGAGGAATGGGTCCCCCTCAGGGGTGCACAGCACTGGTGGCAGGCAGGACTGGGGCCAGAACTTCCAAGATCCTGCTCATGTTCCCACAAGTTGCTCCCCAAGCCATCATCATACCTGGGTCCAGAACAGCAGGCCAGGGTCAGGTAGGTTGCAAAGAACACAGCGCTGTAAGAAATGGATGGGTGAGTCAGCCAGTCTACCCTGAGGTCCCCTCCACCCAGTCCCCTGCTCATCCCATTCTCTGCCACCCTTGCCCACAGGGCACCAGGAAGGGTGACGGGGAGGTCACGGTCATCCTAGAACTTGGCAATGGGCAGGGTAGGGGTCCAATTCCAAAAGAGTGGAAGGGGAATAGGATGAGCCTACTTCTACAAATACGGAATCTTGGGTACCATGGGATATCAACCACCCAATCCAAAGTGGTCCCCACAGACACTATCTTATCGCTTACACACAAAAAAAGCTCATACACAGTTTTCTCTATGTGCCAGACAGAGTGCTAACTGCTTTAAGAATATTTGCTAATGCAATCCTCATATTTTCTCTATGAAGCATGCTCTTCTCTTCACAGATGAGGCACAGTGAGGTCAGGTAACTTGTCCAAGGTCATGCAGGTACTATGTGACAGAGGCAGGATTAGAACCCAGGCCTCCGGAGTCCTAGCCCCACACTGCCTCCTTGAGGCCCTTCCCAGCCCCAGCCCTACCTGTAACAATCTTCTTAGTTACTTTGTGGTTGGTCTACCCTTCTAGACTGCAAGCTCAGCAGGGGCAGGGCCCTTGTCTGTCCTGCCATCATCTGGCACAGCAGGAAGTACCTGTGGCATGAATTTCTGGATCAGGTGGCCACTGGGAGACCGGCAGGGAGCTCAGGTGCAACCCAGAAATAGGGACTGAGGATTGAGGATTTTCTGGAGACCAGTGGAAGTGGAGGCCAGTCCAGGAGGTGGGAGATGAGGGGTGAGGACCCAAGAGTGGGGCATGCACATGCCTACCTAGATTGGTGCCACCACAGATGCATGGGCTCCAGCCCCCAGTGGGCCCTCAATGCGGCACCTGCCATCCTTCCCCATCTCCATCCTCTGTTCTCTCGCCCAGGCCCCACAGCAGCAATTCCAACCATGCTCCCTCATCTGCAAAACTCCCAGGCTGACTCAGTCTCCTTCCTGGTCTGGGCTGATGTGTCCTAGAAAGACTTGAGATGAGTTGGGGCTCCCTGGCTCCCTGCTTGCCACCTGTAAACATCACGTCATGCATCTTTGCGCCCTTGCTCCTGTCCCTCCTCCCATCCCAGGCCGATCCCCCCAGCCTGGGCTCTGGGTCCCACACCCTCAACTGCCTCGCCATCTCTCTTACTTAAACCTTTCTACTGCTACCTCTCCTCCCACACAAACCTCTTCAGCTGTTTTCCATCTTTAACCAGCATCTTCCTGGCTCCAGCTCCTGCCACTTGAACCACCCTCACAGCCAAGCTTCTCCCTCGTAGCCAAGCTTCTTGAAAAAGTTGTCTCCACTTGCTTTGTCTTCTCCATCTCACAATCACTCCCCAAGCCAACAAACTAGCCCCAGCCCCACTTAAGGAGAACTGGCTTTGTCGCATCACTATGACCTTGTTGAGTCCAACTGACAATTGTCAGTCCTTATGGTACCTGACTTAACATCTGATCCCTCTGTTTCCCGAGTTCCACAATGACGTACTCTTGGGTCTGCTCATACCTCCCTGGCCATTCCTTCCTAATCTCCCTCAGAGTATCTCTAAATATGTCTGGTTCCTTCCACACAGGCTCGTCACCCTTCATGCCCTCCTTGGATGGGCTCACTCATCCACAGGACTCCCTTTACTAGGCAAATGCTCATGACTTGCACACCCATATTTCTGACCTAGATTTTCCTTCTCAACCCCACCTGAATATCCAACTGCCTACTGGGCAGACATGGCTGTTCAGAAACGGGCCAAACTCAACAGGTTAGAACCAAACTTGCCCTCTTCCCTGCTCCTTCTCCTGCATCCCCTTTTGCAGAGGACATCATGCACCCTCCAAGTCACCCAACCAGAGACCTCAGTTATCCTTGATGCTCACCCTGCCACACCCAACTAATCACCTGGACCTGCTGATCCTCCTACTTGAGTAGCTCTCAAATCTGTCCCCTTCTCTCCATTCCCACGACCACCATTTTAGGGCAGCCCACCTCCGTCTATCTGATCCTCCTGCCTCCAGCCCTGCGTTCCACTCTCCAAGCTACAGGTAAATCCGATCTTGTGACTCCTCTGTTTAAAATTCCAAAGACCTGGCAATGCCCTGCATGATCCACCCTCGCCTACCTCTCCAGCCCATCCCTCACCGCACTCCACCCCTCCATTCTATCCTCTCATTGGCTCTGTACCCTCACAATGTGCCCACCACACTCTGCAGCTGCTGAAAGGACTGACTGGCAAGGACATCTGAGGCCTGCGCTAGAGGGACTTCCTCTGTGCACCATGGGCAGAGCTCAACCAAAGCCCATACGCCCACACCCCACAGGCCTGTTCATCCAATCCTCCACCCAGGCACAGCATCTGGAGCAACCTACACATTTTGTATTCCTACCACCTAACCCAGGGCCTGGCCATGGTCAGGTGATCTTTATCTATTTCTAGATGAAACGTGAAAGGACAAGGAATGTAGGGGTCGAGGCAAGCCCACTGGATGTGGTGAACAGGACACCTCCATCTTCACCCCTTCCTGTTCTTCAGTGGTTCTCAATGATGTGGAACTGTTGTCACAATGATTGAGGGGTTCTTAGTGCCAGGGGCCAGGGCTGCTGAACATCTTGCTCCATGAGGGACAGTAGAATTGTCCTGCCCCAGTTGAGGAACATTCCAGCATCTGCTCTCTTTTGGTCTTGAGTCATTGGTCAGTCACTTCAACAGTAAGGATAATAATAATACCCTTGTCTATGTGTATCCTGGGTGTGGGTCCTGCCTCCCTCCCAGACTGGAAGGTGGCAAGTGAAGGAGGGAGAGGCAGGAAGGGCAAGGGCCAGTCTCTTTTTCATTCTGGTCCATGGTTCCTCAATCCTCAAGACAAGCACTCAGGAGGGAGGGCAGAGGACTGAAGACCTGGGGGTTATGGTGCAGCCTCGGAGCCTGATCTTCGCATTCATGGCCCAGCTCTGCCACTACTATCATGTGACCTTGACCAAGTTACTTAATTGCAGAGCCCAGGTTTCCTTCTTTGTAAGAAAGGAATATTGGCACCAACCCACTGGGCTCTAGAGGGGATTAAATGAGAGAATGTACATCAAGCATGTAGCACAGAGCCTGGCACAGGGTAAGGACTTGAGGATGGGAGTTGTTATTATTATAATTAGACTGACAGCTTCCTGGAGAGACTCTGACCCACCTCCCCCCAGCTCTGGTCTCACAATTTTCCTCCTCTGCCTGACAGCCCTGACTGCTTCCCACTGCAGGGAGGCCCCAAGTTCCCCCAGCCAGGGCTCAGGGCCAGCAGTCAGACACTAAGGCGGGGAGCATCCTGAGGGACACGACTGGGGCCTTGAGAAAGCGGTGGCTGGCGGTGTGGGGGGTGAGGGTGCCAGAAGGCTGCCATCACAGGGGGCAGCGAGTGAGTCAGAGCAGAAGTGAGAGAAAGACTGACTTGCCTGTCACAGCCTGGGCCCCAGGGCCTGGGCTGGAGCCAGGGTCTGTTTACAGAGCATCAGAGGAGTGAGGCTCAGGTGGAGGCCAGCGTCCAAACTCAGTGTCCTGCCCCAATGTGTCCCGCCCTAGGACCAGTCCTGGGCCACCGGAGGAGGTGCAGAGCACTGGGGGGAGGTGCACGAGCTTTGTAATCAGAAGGACATGGGCTTCAATCTTGGCTATGCTGCTTAGGAAGTAATGACTTCTCTCAGAGCCTCAATTTCCTCATCTGTAAAATGAGGATAATAATAGTATCTGCCTGATAGGGTTGTTGTTAGGAACAAATGAAAAATATCTGTAAAGCACTTAGCACAGTGCCTCACACATAGAAAAAGAGCTGTTTTATTCTTATTGCTGGGAAGGGCTTGGTACGTTGGAGATGGTAAGGCTCAGACGCGGAGGCAGACTCAGGGGGCAGGATGGACAGAGTTGAGGGGTGAGGAGAGGCCAGGGCAGGGCACAGCCACAGTCTGGCTATCTGGAGGAAAGGGCTGGATCTTACTGGTAGAATTCCCAAGCTCCTTTAAGGCTTTGTGATGCCCCATAAAAAGTACATGGTCCTGCCCACTTCCAACTTCTCTCCACGGCCACCCACCCCTGAGCCAGGGAGAGCATTCTCTGTTTTCTGCCTGGAGATATTGAGAAGGAGGTCAACAAACCTCATCATTCAGAGGCCAGATTTTCATACCCACCTTCAGTGGGGTGGACTTTGCCTCCACTTTCCGAGCCTGCTCATTCCTGGACTGTCCCCATGCCATCATCTGCTCAGGGCATGGAGCCCTGCAGACCCTCCCACAGAAGCCTTGGTGAGGGGCCTGAGGACTCCATTCCCAAGTCCTCAGGGCACCTGAGGCTGCCAGGCGGTGCTGACGTGCTAGGAGCCATGCCAACGTGCTGTGTGGGCTGGCCCGGATGGCAGTCCCTAGGGCCTCATTAGCTTTACCATACAGTGCCTCCCAGTTCCCCAAGACAGGCCTCCCAGCCTGGTCTGCAGATAGGCCTTCTGTCCTGTGCCCTAAGAAAGGCCCTAGGTGTAACTGTCTCTTCCCCTGGGACTCCCAGTTAGACCCAGCTGCCCCTCCACTCCTCTACTTCTCTGAGGAGCCCCAGATACCAGGACAGGTCTCCTTCCTGTCAGCCTTTGGCTGGCTTGTGTTAGCTCTAGGCCCGCTCACAGTGAGTGCTGAAGACTTTGGTGAGAGCGGTTCTGTTCTGAGCTCAGGGTGGTTTTGGCCTGGAATTATCCAGAATGACCACTTAATTGCCCAGATAAGAGGATCAGAATCACCTACACTGTCAAACCTCTTCTCTCAAGTTACCTGCCACGTTCCTTGAAGACTATAGGACAGGCAGAAGCCGAGAGCTCATGAGGAAGGAAGTCTGCCAAGCAGAGGGATTAAGAACACAAGCCTCAACCTGAATCCTGGGTTTGAATCTCAGCTCCACCACTGACTAGCTGTGTGACCTTGGGCAAATTACCCCACCTCACAGAGCCTTAGTTTTCTGAGGTAATCATACCCAGTAGATTTGAGGATCGAATGCAATACTGTACATCAAGCACACAGAACAATACCCAGCCCTCATTAGGCACACTATAAGTGGCAGCTATTATGATTAATAATTCGTAAGCATTAACGACAACAATGTTAATAAGAGTAGCAACTTTATCATTAGTGTGGGCCAAGGTGTCCCAGCCCCCCTTCCCCTCAGGGTCAAGGTCAGCCATGGCCACAGCTCCACCCTTCCCTCTTTGAGCAGGCACCAGAACCTACGCCCATCTCCTCCCCTCCCCCTCAGATCTAAGCACCCCAGAAGGGACCTTCTGGCCACGCTCTTGTGAGGCCACGGGTTTAGATTGTGTCAACAGAGATTCCCCTCCTTGTGCCTCTGAGGGTGCTCTGGTAGGCCCTTAGGATTGGGGTATACTCACTAGGACGCCCAGTACCAGCCTGGGTTGGCCTGGACATAGTCCTTAACGGGGTCACTGCAGAGAAGGGAGGGAGAGAGAATCAGAATTTACTCTACGTCTCTATTTCTAGTCCAGCATCTGCACCTTCCTCCCACAGATCACAGGACTTGAGAGGAAGACAGGAAGGCACACATCCCTGGTGGCTCAGGGAGGCCCAGCCAGAGTCCCAGGCCAGGACTCAGAGGCGCCTGGGTGTGGGGCTGGTGGATCCAAGAGGAATGACTGCCTCACAGACCCCTGCAGGCCCAGAAGGCACCCTGGGTGCCCCCTGCCCCACGCCCATGATGGAGGACTCTTCCATGAGCATTCTCTAAGGTTCTTCCCCAGCATGAGCAGGCCCACTGCCCCAGACAAACCTCTTCAGGCAAACATTCCAGAGAAGCCTGGTTCTAGATGCCCTGGCCCCAGGCCTGGCCATGACCACCCCTAGAATGTACTGGTCCACACTGCCAACTTACCAGAAGGTAAAGAGAGCCACGACACCCAAAGTCACCAGCAGCTGGATCAGGAGGATGGTATAGACCTGGGGGTTGGAGGGGCTCCACTCAGCTTGGGGGGGCCTGTTTGAGGCCGGGGAGGCTCAGGCCCCAGCAAAGCCCAGAGAGACCCCCGCTTCCAGGTGACTCGATCTACTCTCCAGACCCGCATGCTGTGCCTCCACCCTCCTTCTTAGGGGTCATTGGAACAGACCCGGGATGAGGTGAAAAGGGGAGCAAAGATGGTCCATAGCCCACAGCCACAGGAAAAGGGGGCCCACGGTATCTGGAGAGGAGACAGTGTGCTGAGGTATAGCAGGGGGCAGGGGGGTGAGACCTAAGGAAGCAGTTCCCAACAGGTGCTGTTAGCTGGGACCACAAGAGAAGGGGGGAGAGACAGCCTTTCCAGGCAGAGGGCTGGGCCAGGGGCTTCTCAAGGGCTTCCCCCACCCAGCCCCCCAGTCCTGGGGAGTTGGGGAAGGCAGTTACCTTTCTGATGAAGACCCGGCGAACTTTCTGGTCGTCCCAGCTGAAGGTGGTGAAGAGCTCATGGTCTCCAGTGGGGAAACCATTGTCATAGCTGGAGCTGCTGCCTGGGTGGGCAGAGGGAGGGCCATGAAGGCTCCCAATCATTGGGTGCCCCCAGTGGCCACCTGCTCACAGCTCCTTTTGATCAAACTGGCTCTCTGGCCTGGCCGAAGCCTTTCCCTCCAGCCCCTTCTCAAACCTCCCCGCCAGGCCCCCAGATCTCTCTCCCTGGCTGCTTTTCCTGTTCTGGGTCCTGAGAATGAACTGTCATCTCCCCTCCCCTCCCCTCCACCCTGGCTGAGGCTCCCTGGGGGTCAAGTTCTGTCACACAAGTGTGACCTTTCTCTCTTGTGTCCCCCACCCCCTCCCTGGACACTCTGGCTCCCTTGTGGTCAAGGATCAGAGAGGGACCCTAGGGTCACTAGCACATCCCGGAGTCAAAGGTCCTGACCCCAGCTTGCTCAGAGGCCCTTGGGGTGGGAACTGGGGACTAATTGGATGCAGTGGACCTGCTGGTGCTCCAGCTAGAAACCAGGGCTGGGGGAAGACTGGAGGAAAAATTAAGCCAGGACAAAGACAAGAAGTGGGAAGGTAGTTTTGAAGTCTGGTCCCAGAACTCAGGCTTTTGGAAGCGCACAGGCTCCACTGTCAAACAGACCCCTGTGTGGACCCCTCCTCTAAGACTGACTAGCTGTGTGAGCAAGTCACCATCCTTTTCTGAGTCTCTTCTATTCTGTGACATGGATGGGTAATACCTACCTCATGGGGACAAAACAGGATAAAAATGAAAGCCTATGGCTTCATACCTGATGGGGACCATGCCACCCTCTCCCTTATATCCCTCGTCCGGGCCATTCTTGAGTCCTCGGTCGTGTCCATTCTGTTCGCCTCCACTGTCCCTGTCAGTTCTCCACGATCTTCCCCTTACCCTCCCACCCTGCCCACAACAATAGCCTCAATCTTGGTCTTTCAAAGCTGGCCATGGCATTGGCCGGCTTTGAGCTCTTTGATGACTCCCTACTGCCTTTTACTGAAGTTCAAGTTCCTTAGCAACAACTCCACAGCCCTCTGTTCACAGGGCCCTCTGGCTCCACCGTGCATCACTCCCTCCTACGTTTCTCTAGCCTGACTATATTTTTTCAGCCATGTGCTCTCTGGCCTCTGAGCCTCTGCACATTCTATTCTCTCAGCTTTGAACACTCATTTCCCTTTTCACCAGGCTAACTCGTGCCACCCTTCAGGGCTCACTGTGGATACCTCTTGACTCCAGGAAGCCTTCCCTGACTGTCAGGCAGCACAGGCAAGCTGCCCAGGCCTCTATCACTAGAGCTGTTTCACGACGTGGTACTCATCCATTTACTTGTCTACATGGTCAGCTGTGTGAGGGCAGGTCTTGCAAATCGATACATCCCCAGAAATTAGCTCAGTGCCAGACACTGTGTGTGGCACACACTTAGTGAATGTTTGTCATATGTTGACTGGAATGAGCTGCCTTCCTGCCCCGACAGTTCCTTAGGAAACATTCCTTAAGGCGGCCAGTCCTGGCAACCAGGCTATGGGAAATAGGAGCGGGGAGAGAGGCAGACCCACTGCAAACCTGGGACCTGAAGACCCTCACCCTCTTATCCTTTACTTCTCCTTCATGTTCTGTCTACAGCCCCCACCAAAGCCCAAATGGCCAGGCCACAGAGGGGGAGACAAGGAGAGAGAAAGCAGTCCTGTGGGGGTGTGGGGCAGTTAGAAGGGTTCCCACGAACACCAGACCTCCAGTGTAGGTCTTCCAGTGGGTTGCGGGGCGGTAGGTCTGCTTGGCTCTGGGCGGAGGGAGTTTGTGGTAGGTGTGGACCATGATGGCCACTCCTTGTGAGTAGAGGCTCTGTCTGAGGCATTGTCCTCTGGATCCCTTCTAGAATTCTGCTGAGGGCGGGGGATGGGGGGAGGGTCGGTTATGTGGGGGAGGGGGCTCAGGGGCTGCTGTGGGAGGCTGAGGGGCTGAGAGGCTGAGGGGGATTTGAGGAGAGGCCCTTCCTCACAGCTTGTGGGGAACTGTGTGTTCCCAGCCTGGAGGCAAAGCTCCAACAGGCTGCTCAACCCAACAGAGGAGCTCCTGCCGCCTGTGATTCTTGGTTTGCAGGGAGCCGCGTCAGCCTGGGTGAGTGTGCCTATGAATTACACCTGGCCACGAGGGACACTGAGGCTGGCATCCACATACCTTCCCTGCTCCATGCCCTCCTGTTCCCAAACAAAGGCCTGGGGAACGGAGGAGAGACAAGGAGAGTGATGGGTGAAGCAGATCCTCAGGTCCCTGGCCTCCAACAACCCTGGAACCTTCACGGGGATGTGTCCCCGCTAAGGTTTCAGACTGGCCGATGTATAAACACACTGCACCCCCCCCCCCCCCCCCCCCCCCCCCCCCCCCAGCAGGGAGCCAGTCCCAGCTAAGGCTGTGGCCAGCTACAGCCTCACACTGCCCCTTCCTGCTTCTGCTCTGACCTCTCCCCAGCCCTTCTCTGCATCCTTTTCCTTTAGGAGAGCTTTTCTAGACTAGCCCCTGGTTTTTCTCCCTGCATCTGTCCCCTCTATTCGCCCTAGCTCAGTGACCCTCTTCTCCACCCAAGAGCACTCTGACTGCCAACAGTGTGTCTCTCTTTTTTCACTGAGTCCTCCTTGATCTACCCTCAGAAGAGTCGTCCAACACTCAAGCCTTTGACAAGAGAGCCTCATACAACAACTACACAGTGCATCTAATTCTGGGCAACTTCCTCCTTCCCAGGTTTCCCATCTGGGCCCACCACTCCCCATGATGCTTCAGCCTCCAGGAGCTGAGAGACTTACTAGGGTCCACATAGGCCCAGCTGGGGTGGAGAGGCACAGCTGAGGGGGCTGGCGGAAAGGCCCCTGCCTTCAGCCCCTCTCCGGAGGTGGCCTCCTCATAGGAGGGTGGGGCCGAAGGCACTGTTGGAGCCTCCTTCTTCTCACCATTTGTCTGCTGCTGCCCCTCTGTCCCGGGGGCCTTGTTAGCCACGGAGAGCTGTGGAGTAGAGGCAGAGAGAGACGGTCACTAGGGAAAGGGCACCTTCCAAGCCCTCTCTAGCAGCCCCTCAATTCTTGGAACTTCCATAAGTACTTTCTCACCCGCCCTAGGAAGGGCAGAGGTGCAGACAAGAATCTCCCTGTTTTACATGAGATATATATAAAACAGAATGTTATTCATCCTTTAAAAAGAAGGAAATCCTAGGGCCAGCCTGGTGGCATACTGGTTAAGTTCATGCGCTCTGCTTCAGTGGCCCGGGGTTCACTGGTTCAGATCCTGGACGCAGACCTACGCACTGCTCATCAGGCCATGCTGTGGCAGTGTCCCACATAGAAGAACTAGAAGCACTTACAACGAGGATATACAACTATGCACTGGGGCTTTGCGGAGACAAAAAAAAAGAGGAAGATTGGCAACAGATGTTAGCTCAGGGCCAATCTTCCTCACCAAAAAAGCATACCTTAAAAAAACAAAAGAAAGAAATCCTGCTATTTGCAACAACACGGATGAACCTGGAGGGCACTGCGGTGAGTGAAATAAGCCAGACACAGACAGACATTCACTGCATGGTCTCACTCACATGAGGAACCTGAAACAGCAGAACTTACAGAAGCTCAGAGTACAACGGTGGTTGCCAGGGACAGGGGGCGGGAGAAACGGGAGGACGTTGGTCAAAGGGAACAAAGTTTCGGTTATGCAAGATGAGTTCCGGAGAGTTCACGTGCAGCATGAGGACTACAGTCAACAATACTGTATTGTCTACTTGAAATTTGCTGAGAGGGTAGATCTTAAGTGTTCCCGTCACACACACACACAAAAAAAGGTAATTATGTTAACTAGTTCGATTGTGGTGATCATTTCACAATGTACGCATATATTAAAAATATCAAGTGGTACACCTTAAATATATAAAATTTCTATTTGTCAATTAGAGCCCAATAGAGCTGGAGAATAAAAGAATCTCTCTATTTTATAGATGTGAGAACTGAGCTCCAGGAGGGTCGGGGCTGGCCAAGGGCACACACTGGAGCTGGGATAAGAACTGAGGAAGGAGAAAATTCTGAGAAGAGCCCACTGTCCCGGGCGCGGGGACTGGGCCTGTACGGTTCCAGTGTTTCCCTGGGGTCCAGGGAAGGGCCTGGCACAGAGCAGGCCCTCGAAAATATTATTGAATGAAAGTTCTCTCATTCATTTGATCTCCCTGCTCCCTTGCTAGTTGTATTTGGGCCCCTGTTGTAAATGAGGGAACTGAGGATCAGAGAGGAAGAACGACTCATCCAAAGTCACAGAGCCACGCACGGCCCACCGGGCTGCAGGGCTCAGGCACGATCCACTGGGACTGGCCGCCTTCTGTCGGGCTGGAGATGATACAAGGAGGGTGAGAGGAGAGAGCAGGGAAACGGAAAGGGGGAGGAGAGGGAGAAAAGAAGAGGAACTGGGCCTGCACGGTGGAGGAAGGGCAAGAGGCCCTGGCTAAGGGTCTCATTCTGGCCTTGTCCTACTGGAGCCTCAGCCTCTCCCTCAAGCCAGAACGGAGTCACAGAATGTCACTGCTACAAGGACCTCAGAAGGCACCTAGTTCAGCCCCTTCCTTCATTTTACAGATGAGGAAACTGAGGCCCAGAGGGAAATGTGCCCGTGGCAGGTTGAAAACTCAAGTCCATTTACACTCAGATATGCCCCCTGCCCCACAACGTACCCGTTGAGCTTTGGTGAGGGGATATGAGCTGTGAGGGCCTGAATGACGCAGCCAGACAAGGGAAGATTCGGGTGGAGGGGTGGTGTGAAAACTGAAACACCACCACCAAGACCGATCCTCAGAAAGTGGGATTTAGGTCTGATTCCAAAGAGAATGTGTTAAACCTGCAGGGCCACTGAGGAGGCTGCAGAGTTCCTGCTCTGCAGGGCACATCCAGCCGAGGCAGCCCAGGGACAGACGAGCACCAAAGACCTCTGCGTCCATCCAGCCCTAAGGACTATTGAACTGGGGGTCCCCTCCATCACCAGAAAGCCTGTGAGCAAGCTGGGGGTAAAGGGCAGAGGAGGCAGGGGCAATACATTCACCCCAGGACAGGAGGCAGTGTCAGCAAAGTGCCTGCTGGAGGTCTGGGTGGGGAGTGGAGGGAGAGGATCAGCGAATCTTCACTTTCACCTTGGTGAACAGCCTCCAGGCCTCCTTGGAGAAGGGCCTGGGAGCCCAGGCCTGTGTGAATGGGGCCCTGGTTCATCTGCTTCCCTCCCACTCCCCACCCGCTTCATCACCCAGACCAGAAGGGACATGCCCGGAAAACCCATTGCAGCCCAACAGAACCAAGGTCCTCTGAGCCCAGACCCAGAGCCTGTGTCTGGGGAAAAGGATTATCACCTCTGACTTCATCGCTGTGCAAAGCTGGTCCTCCTCACCAGCCCCCTCCCTGCCACTCAGCCCTTCAGAGCCGCCTGGGCCCTGGCCCCCATTCACACACATCCGGCATTCCCAAGCGAGCTCTGCCCAATGGCAGGAGGTGGTATCACCCAGTGACATCATTTTGAGGCCTGATGAGCTTAAAAACAGGAGAGGAGGGTCTGAGAGCCCAGGGAAGGATGCCATTGGCTTGCAGGCTCATCTCGGAGAAAAGAAGGGGAGTGTAGGGGAGGTCTCTCTTCTGTTTTCTCTGCCCAATCCTTAGCACCCCCAAACAGAGGACCCTAGGACCCTCCCCCTTTGCCCCAGGCCCCAGTGTTGTGTAATTCCACAGGCTGTTGACGTTACATAACCCTACTAGGCTAGCCAAGTCTCTGCCTGGCCCCTCCCCTACATTTCAGGCCTAAAACTGGAAAAAAAAGAAAAGACGTTTTATCTGGTTCCATCCAGTCCCATGCCCAGCCAAAACTAAAACAAAAATTAGAACATCTTGATGCAGTGTTGCCATAGTAACCCCCCAAACACAGAAGATGTATCCAGACGTGGAATAATGACAGGGAGTTGGGGGGAGGTGGTGCGTTTTTGTGGAGGGTGCAAAAGATGAGCATAATGTGATTGGGGTTGGGATTGGACCAGCGGGGGATGCTAGAGAAATACTGCCCCTCAGGGCTCACCCTGGTGCGCGTGCATGCACACACACACACGCACACACACACTGGACACCTAGGCTGACTCCTTAAGGGGGCCTGGGCACCTGTGAAGGGTCCTGTGTGCCAAAGCCCAGGGTGGGAGGTAGGAGAGGTGAGCCTGATGGGCGGGGACCCTTGAAATGGGCCTTCTGGTCCTCTGACCTCAGCAAGGGCCACAGAGCACCTTCTCACAAGAGCCAGGGAAGGATGCGTACAGTGGTCCTGAGAACTCGCTTAGGGTGACAGGGAGCTCGGGAGCAGGAGGATGGAGGATGGTGCAGGCGGGGGAGATGCGGTACCTTTCCCTGGGTCATGATGCCGTCTCTCGGGGAAGGGGTCCCTGAGGCAGGGGCGGCCGCTTGGGTCACCGCAGCCTGCCTGCGTCTCTTCTTTCCTCCGCGTGGGTTCTAGCAACATCCACTGCACTCGGGCCAGGCGGACCGGAGCGTACCATCTGGGCGCGGGGGGAGGTGGGGGCCGGGGGCGGGCCGGGAGGCTGCTGCGGAGGCCGCTGCGGATTCGCGATCCGAGGGGGCGGAGGCTGCGCACCGCCCCCTCCTCCTGCCCCCTCCATCCTGGTACCCTCACCCCAGGGACTAGGGAGCGCTGCGCTGCGGCGCAACCCAAGTGGATGGGTCCACGCGGGGGGGAGGAGGCGCGGGGACTCCGTGACACCCGAGCAGCTGATGCTGCCTGCCCATCAGCCGGAGCTGGGTGTCTGGGCCTTATCTCTCCACCATCTCTGCTGCTGCAGGCTTGGCCTTTTTTTCCCCCTCCCTCTTTGGATGCGGCCCTGATTTCTGCCTCCATCTCCGTCTCTCTATTTCATCACCCACAGTACTGTGGGAAGTCTCTGACGTCTTGTCTACCCTACCCGTCTTCTAACAGGGCCCCTGGGCCCTAAGTTCCGATGGGCCTTTGGGCAAGCCATGTGGGCACCTCTCCTTGGCACCCGTTTCTCACCTGTGAAATGGGAGCAATAGACCGCCTGCTACCTTGTCTGAGAGACGTGTGGGAGGATGCAGCTTTTGTTTTCTTCAACCCTGCTGGGACATTTTACTAGGTCTTTCTGGAGACACCTCTAGTTCTGTCTCACAGCCTCTCTAACCTCCTGCACTGCTCCTTTTCTGCCTCCACTCTCGGCCTCCATCACCCGTCTCCATCTCCCCGCCCCCCCCACCATTCCAGAGTCCGTCCCATCCTCTTTCCCAGGCCTGTCCTTGGGACTTGGCCATCACCAGGCCCTGTCTTCTGCAGCTGCCGCAGTGTTACTGTGAGCTTTACAATCTCAAGAGCTGGGCTCGAGTCCCAGTTTAGTCACCCACTGGCTGTGTGACTTTGGCAAGGCCTTTAACCTCTCTGAGCTGCAGCATGTCCTCTGGACAGGAGGGTAACAGCAGAGCTCTGTCCACCCTAGACTGACTGTGATGCACAAGGATCATGGTGTTGAAAGCACATTGGCAACCATGCAGTGCTGCAGTGTATGAGGTATTACTAGCTGAGGAATCCCTAGCAGGACGTCTGGGACTGTCCCAGGGTGAGGACTCAGAGATCCGCCTCAAAGAAGGATCTGATCCTCATAGGACGGGAGGGAAAACCAAGACCTGGTGCAAGTGGGAGTGGGCCCTTCCTTCTGCTTCCCTGTCGCCTCTCAGCTGGACCCACTTACGGACCAGTGAGAAAGCAGGGCCCGGGGTGGGCAGGTAAATCATCAAAGTCTATATTCCACCTCCACTTGCCGTTTGTCCCCCCACTCCATAGCCACCAACTTCTGCTATTTGACAGTTTAAGTGCCACCTCCTCCAGGAAGCCTCCTTGGCCCCTAGTCTGGATTAGATGCTTCTCTTCCATAGTTTTGTAGCATCCTGCCTTAGTGCCTGTCACATGGCACTGTGGGGGGGTCCTTGTCTGTCTCCCCATTTGACTCTAAGGGAGCCTGTCTGTAGCACTTTTTATGTCGGCATCACTGAATCCTGAGTCAGTTCCGTGGAACACACTCAATAAAGGCTAGCAGTTACTATTACCGGGACATGTGATGTTACACGGAGCCTGGCTTGATGGAGGCCTCCGTGTTCTCATGTGTTTGTGAATCCCACCTGTTCCCCCTCTCCCCGTTTACCCCGCTCCAGCCACGCAGGCCTCTTGGCTGTTCCTTGACTGGATCAAGCACGTTCTTAGCTCAGAGACTTTGCACTTGCTGTGTCCTCTGCCTGGAATATCTATAGGTGGCTGCATGGCTCACTCCCTCACTTGTTCTCAGCTCTGCTCGGACATCACCATATTGGGGCGGGGGGTGGGGGTCTTCCTGATCCTATACAAAGCAGCAGTGCCACCAACATACCCCCACCCAGCTCATTGGACAATCCCTTTTTCCTAATGCAACTTCATTTTTTCTATGGCATTTGTCACCTCTGACATACATTTTTTGCTTAGTGTTTTTTTTTTTTTTTGGTCTCTCTCTCTCTCTCTCTCCTATTAGAATATCAGCTAGATGAGAGAAGGTATTTTGAGGGCGTTTTGTCACTGCTCTACACTCATGGGTTAAATAGTGCCTGGCATGGATGTAGTAGGTGCTGGATAAATGTTTGGATGAGTAAAGCACAATATTATACAAAATCCTTACATTCCTCAGACATTTTGACATTATCAGCGCTATGCTCTTTCTCAGATGTTGGATCTGTTACGTTGACATCACTTGTATTCTCCATTACATGGTCTTTGGACATTACTCAGAGACTGGAACATTTGTCTAACACTCCTCTTGTGTCTGGAGGCAGTAAGGTGTGGTGGTCAGGAGCGTGGATTTCAGAGTCGGGCAGCCTTGGTTCCAATCCCAGCTCCTCCCTTGGAAGCTGTATCTGGACAAGTTCATTGCCCTCTCGGAGCCTGTTTCCTCATTTGTAAAATGGGGGACAGTGATAGTAACGACTTGGTGAGGTTGTAGAGAGGATTCAGTGATCATGTTTGTAAAGTGTCTCCCACAGTACCCCAGCATGCAATCAGCTCTCAGTGTAAGCTGTTAGCCTTAAGGGTCCCACAAATGTCGTTTAACAAGATAATTCATTTCCAGCCTCAGAAGGCAGCTGGGTTCCTCTGTTGTTCATTCGTTCATGTCTGTCGTGCCTACCTGCTGTATGACACGCAGGGGTAGAAGCTTCGATGGTTCAAAGAGGAAAGGTCCATTCAGAGCTCACGCCCATGCAGCACCAGGGTTGGGGCAGGTGAGGCAGGACGGCTAGAGGAAGGGGTGCCTGAGGGGAGCCGGGCACGGTGAAGCTCCTCAGAGGACTGGGGAGCTAGCTGGGGTCACATCCTTGAATCCTGAGCCCGGGGATGGGCTTTGTTCTGTTAGCACGAGGTGGGGCTGTAGGAGGAGTTTCAGGGTTTTTTGAGCAGGGCAAGAACATGTTCGAAGTTGTGCTTCAGAAAGACTGAACCACTGTAGTAATTTTTGTCATTAAAGCATTTTCCTAAACAAGAAGGAAAGAAAGATCCGTCTGTGAGCAATGTATGGGAGGGACTGAAAGAGGGAGAGGCTGAAGGTGCAGTGATGAGCGTGGAAACCTCGTGAGAGTTCTCGTGACAGAGGCCCTGAGCCCAGACCTCAGAGTAGGCTGTCTGGGCAAGATGCTTCACTTCTCTGGGCCTCAGTTTCCTCATCTGTAAAATGAAGGCTGGGAGGACTAAGAGAGTTAGTATTGGTAAAGCAGTCAGAACAGAGCCAGGCACATAACTAGTGCTCCATACATGTTTGAGAGTATAAAGTAGACCAAATGATGCAGGGGCAGAAAAGATAGAGAGAGGCAGACAGTCTGGGGCAGGATTGACAGGACTGGGGAAGAGGCTGGACGTGGGATAAAGGGAGAAGAGGAGTCAGCAGGGAGGGAGGTTTGGAGGCTACGTCCCTGGGAGAAAGGTGCCATTATTAAAAGAGAGGAAGGAGCCAATATGCTCAGGGGGGATCAGGCTGAGTTTGTGGTGCCCGTGGGACAAGCAGGTGGAGATGTCCTGTAAGCAGTCGCCTAGGGGCTCCTGGCACCTGGGAGAGAGGTCTGGGCAGGACCTTACAGCTCAGGGGGCACCGTGCACTGTATTCTAGGGGAATGCCACTTTCCTTTCTGCCCTGAAGCCCAGCCCCGGGGCCTCGTGGAGTTGAGCAGTGTGGCCACTGGGGGACTGGGCTGGATTTGGGGGCTTGGGCCTCCTTGGTCATCAGCATGTGGACAGTGGCTAAACCACAGAGTTATGTGAGGATGTCCCTTGAGAGTGAAGCCAAGGAGAGAAGTGGGGGCAGAGCAGGCCCGGAACAGCACCTGGGGAGGGAGGGGAGACAGAAGGAAGTTCTCTCCTCCCTCTGGAATCCCTCTCGCTGTCTTCACCACTAGGCGAGGTGAAAGTGGAAAGATTCAAAGACCCGTGTCGGTGTTCTCAAGGCTGCTCCTCGGGCCCGGCTGTGGGCCCAGCCGTTTCCTCTCCCCTTCTTTCAGGCCCACACCGTGGTGGCCCATCCCACTCCATGTTCTGCTCTGGTTTTCAATCAGCTCTGTCTGGGGCAGATGCCAGAGAGGTGAGGGAGTGAAGGTGTGGACAGAGGCGACGCTTCTCATTTTACAGCTGTAGAAGCAAAAGGCCAAAGAGAGTGAGTGACTAACCCAAAGTTACATGACATGTTGGGCGTCAAGCCAAGGCGAGAAGAGCAGATGTGCCCCCAGCTCAGGGACCATCGGCCAAAGAATGCTTCAGTCAAGACATTTAGACTGGGGGTGGGGGAGGGGTTGGGAGGTTCTCAGACTTCCTAGGTGGGCAGAATCAGAGCTATCCAGGCACCTCTCCCCAGATCCTCACCCAATCCCCCCCCAACACACCCCAACCTGCACACGCAGCCTGAACCAGCTCCTGCCCCCCAGGGTGAAGAGACGCCCTGTGCATTTGAGGCCAGTGATGGGGAGGGGACAGAGGCAGGTGGGAGAGCCCAGGTCCCTCACAGTAGGCAGGTCTCTTAGGGGAGGCTGCAAGAGGTGGTGGTCCAGGAGAGCTCAGGCATCCCAATGTACCCTCCTGGGTATACCTGGGCCCCAGCCATGGCTGCCACACCCCCCACCACATTTCAAAGCCTATCATTGCCCTGCAGGTCCCCAGCCCCCTACCCCTCTCATTGCTCTCCATACAGGCCCTTTCTACCTCCCCACCCCCTCCATCCCCCACCCAGCAGCCCTGCAGCAAAGAACCCAACATCCTGTACTGGTCAGCCATAGCCTGGTTGCACAACCCCTGTATGCTGGGGTTCTCATTCCTGCCTCCCCACCCTCCTCACCCCATGACACACTGTACCTCCCCAGAATAGTCTCCAAAGCACAGGGACACGAAGCCCTCGGCAACATCTATACCCTGAATCAACCCTGAATCATCCTTCTTCCCTGATGCAGGAATTGTTTACGTATAAAACCACGTTCCTGTCCTTTCTCCTTGCCCCCACCCCCACCCCCAGGCTTTTGCTGGGAGCTGGGACGGGGGAGCAAAGTGCAGGAGAGTCAGTTTCCAGACTCCTCACGCCCAGCTGCACCTGTTCTGCTGTGCCCGCAGTGACAGGCCCTTGAGAAGTTGGGTCTTGATGTTGGCGCCTGCCTTCCCTGATTCCTGGGATGACCACGGGTTCTGTTATGATGCAATGCTGTGCTATGTGTATATGCATCTCTGCTTCTCCACCAGATGGGAAGCTCCTTAAAGATGGGACTGTGTATCTTGATCCTTCCAGCTCCCACCCCATCTCTTCCGCCTGGTAGAGTTCAGTGGTGAAGAATATAGGTTTTGGGATCAGCTCAATCTAAGTGAGAATTCTGATCTTGCCAACTATTACATGAGTGACCTTACATGCATCATTAAACCTCTCTGAGCTTAATTTGCTCATCTGCAAAATGGATATTCATTCATTAGTTCACTCATTCCACCAATATTTACTGAGGGCCTACTGCATCTCAAGCATTGATGTATACGCAGCCGTGGACACAACAGATGCAAACGCCTGCCCCGTGGGGCTTACTTTTATGTGGGGAATATTAGTGCTTGTCTCAGAGGGTGATTATGAGGACTCCATGAGCTAATGTAGGGACAAGGTTTAGCACAGTGCCTGCCGTGGTCTGCCTGACGAATGGGAGCTGTTGTTAGAAACATCCATCCAGAACCATTCATTGAGAACTTACTATGTGGCAATACTGTGTTAGGTGCTAGGGAGACAAAGATGTGGAACACCCATCCACACCTTCAAGGAACTCACAGTCTAATGCACCTACAGTGTGTTGAACAAGCGCCATCTTCATCATTGTTCAGAAGCTTGTAACCAGCACCAACTTGTATGGCATGCTACAAAGAACCATACAATTCTAGAATGTCAGGTGTGGCAGAGACTGCTGTTTATCCCCCAGTATCCTTCAGACAAAGCCGTCCATGATTGACAATTAGCAGCCTGTGTTTTCAACGGGCTCAGGAAAAGGAGAGGTTATTTTTGGTTGGAGGATCAGAAAGGACTGAGGGGAGGTGGCTTTTTAACTGTGTCTGGGAGAAAAGAGCAGGATTCAACACACAGAGACAGTCATGGCAGAGATAGGAAGGCAGGCCCTTAGGGGACCAGAATGACACAAAAATAAAGTCATGGAGGAAGGATAACCTGAAGCACCAATTTTGTTCTTAATCCCAGGAGGAGGATGACCTAGCTTACGGTGAGGCTGGAGGCTGATCCAGACAAGGCAGCTATATTCACGGGCACAGGAGACAACTGCCCAAGAGGTGGGGTTTGAGGGATCCCCTTCCTGGCCCTCTATCCTTGGCCAAGACTACATCAGGCCAAGATTCCACCATTAGAAATTCATTTCCTTTGGTAAGCATTCAGCTTCCAGGAGATAGGAGGCAAAACAACCCCAGAAGGATAACATGGAAGGATGGTTCTGGGCCAAGAAGGAGTGGTGGGGAAAAGAGATCTGGGAACAGTGGAAAGCCAGGTGGGGTAAGAAGGACCAGAGGGTGACGGGAGTCCTAAATGGGCCAGGTCGTGCATGACCTTAGCTGGAAACACTTAAGTAAAGGCCGTCGGTAAATGGCTAAGCACTGCTCAGCTGTGGGGGCTGGACTGAGTGAGTGGGAAGGGAGGAGTGGGCGTCAGTGTTCTCTCCACACACTTTCCTCACCTGGCCAGTGCTCTTCAGCCTTCCCTGCTTTACCCATGGGAGGTGGGAGGTACCCAGTCCAGGCAGTAGTCCCATCGGTGCAGTTTGGCCCAGCAGCATGGGAGGTTGCTCTTCTGTGCTTCACTGGGGACCAGCACTCATTCTTTCAACAGGAATGTATGTATTCGGCAAGGCCTGGGGGCCGTGCAATGAGCTGGGAGTGCAGGAGTGAGCAAGAGAGCCAAGCCCTGCTAGATTGCAGGAGGAGGAAACCAACCTTAAATAAATAGCCACACAAAGGCATACATAACTACACATTTTGGTAAGTGCCCTGCAGTAAAAGCCTAAACTGCCTTGAGGGAGAGTTAACAAGGCAATAACTTAGATTGGGATCGGGGCTGGGGGCAGGCAGAGAGGGCTTCTAGGAGATCTGGAGGGAGAGTCGGAGCTGGTAAGGGCATAAGTGTCCTAAGCAGAGGGAACCCCATCTGCCAAGGCTCTGAGGTGGGAAGGAACTCCAGCTTTAGGCTCCAATGAGGCATCAAAAGATAGCCAATGGGGCTGGAGGAAGAAAGAGAGATGTAGGTGGTGGTTCAGAGGGAGACAGGCAGACCACACGGGGCCCTGTGGGCAGGGGGAAGACATTGAGAAGTCATGGGGCGGGGAGTTGAAGAGAGACTTGACCACTCAGACTGCAATTTTCAAAGATTCCTCTGGCAGCAGGACAGAGAAGACCCTGGAGGAGAGACCAGTTAGAAACCATTGCTGCCATTGAAGGTGAGGTGAGGGTGGCCTGGAGCCTGGGCTAGAGTGGGGCGGAGGGAATTTCACAGATTCAGGAATTATTTAAGGAGAAAAATCGTAAGGATTTGGTGAAGGACCGCCTGGTGGTAGGTGAGAGAGAGGGCAAAGTTTCTGGCATGAGCAATTGGATGGCAGGAGATGAGGAGGACAGAGAAGGGTCCAGTCAGTCCCTGGAGGGAGGTGGTTGTAGCTCATGACCTCGGTTCCATCCCAAGCCCCTTCACACTCCAGCTGTGTGATGTGACCAGGGCAATAATAGTAATTATAACAGCTAACCTCTTTTGAGCACTGCTATGCTATATATATGTTAAGCACTGAGCTAAGTGTGCCCCATGAATTGTTTTGATAAGTGCCAAAACATTTAGGTCCTGTTGGAGAGGAAAAATTCTTCCTCTACCCTTCTAAGTTCTCTCGGTTGGTCTAACAATCAAACTGACATGAGGCAGATTAACAGGAGAAAATCAAATAAAAGCTTAATAACATGGATACCTCCTATATATGTGGGAGAGACCCAGGAAAAGTGAGTAATTTGCCAAAGTGGCTGAAGCCACCACCTTAAATACCACCTTCAGCTAAAGACAAAAGAAGATGTTGGGGGTGGGGAGTCAGTTATGGGAGGTGACCAGGAAAAGCACAGTAAACAAGGGTAAGCTTGTTATGCAGATTTAAGTTGTTGCCTTCTACATTAATAAGAGTTGCTAAGGATGGGATCCTCCCCCTCTTCCTGGTACAGCAAGGGAGACACCCTTACAAATGGAGATTTCCCTTGTACACATACTAAACATCTCTTTACAAAAGGGTAACCTACTCAGTTTTCAGAGCTTCTTCCATGTCTGCTGTTTCTTAAAAATAAACAGCCTAAAATAATCCTAATGCCAAAGAGGCATATTTTGGGGTGACAAATTCTGCTCCCCTCCAGTCCTCTTATCATTTCCATTTTACAGACGAGGACGCTGAGACTTAGAGAGGTTAACTGGCCCAAGGTCTCCCACAGCTGGCAGGTGATGGAGCCAGTTTCCCACCTCCCACAGTCAGACCCCAGAGCCCAGCTCTCAACCATCATGCAGTCTTGACTCAGACACTCAGTTTCTTAACCAATTGAATGAGGTCAATGGCAGCTTCTTCACTGAGTTGTGAGGTTTCAACAATGAAAGTAAAACTCCCTAAGTGATGTGACATGTTGTAGGTACTTCACACATGCCACATCTCTTTTCTTGCTCCTGAGCGAAAAGCTCCATTTCACGAGCCAGGAGCCTCATAAATATTTCAGTGGTATCTGTGTGGTTGAGGCCATGAAGCCTGTTCTCTGCAGCACTTGTGACCGTGAGGTCCGGGAATCATCTTGGGCCTGTTGAAGACGTTTGGTCAGCTTCGTTTCCCAAAAAAGACCTTTCCCTGAAGCAGTTGACAGTCACTGGCATGAGACAGATCTGCAGACTTTTTCTGGAGAGAGGGCAGAACATGAGCCGGCCCAGGGTCCCATTTCCCAAACAAGGGCACAGCCAAGGGCTGCCCATGGGCTCCTCCACCCCACGTACTCACATCCAACCCATAGACTGTGCCAAGGACTCTGTCACACTAGGGGTCCCAGAAGGGCTGTAGGGATCCCAGAAAAGAAGATGACGGGCTGCCCCTCTACAGCAGAGACTATAGCTAGAATTGAGGACAAGTTGACCTGGGTCTGTGCCTCTGGGGAACTTTGAATTCTTTTTTTAAAAAGTCTCTTATTGTGTTAAGAACATTTAACATGAGAGCTACCCTCTTAATAGATTTTAAGTGTACAATATATTATTGTTAACTATAGACACAATGTTGTACAGCAGATCTCTAGAATTTATTCATCTTGCTTAACTAAAACTTCATGCTCATTGAGTAGCAACTGCTCATTTCCCCCTCCCGCCAGCTCCTGGCAACCACCATTATACTCTCTGCTTCCATGAGTTTGACTATTTTAGATTCCTCATATAAGTGGAATCATGCAATATTTGTCTTTCTGTAATTGGCTTATGTCTCTTAATATAATGTCCTCAAGGTTCATCCATGTTGTCATATGTGGCAGCATTTCCTTCTTTTTTCAGGCTGAATAATATTCCTTTGTATGTATATACCACATTTGCTTTATCCATTCATCCATCAATGGACATTTAGTTTGGTTCTATATCTTGGCTATTGTGAACAATGCTGCAATGAACATGGGAGTGCTGATATCTTTTCGAGATCCTCATTTCAATTCTTTTGGATAAATGCCCAGAAGTGGAATTGCTGGATCATATGGTAGTTCTGTTTTTAATTTTTTGAGGAACCTGCATACTGTTTTCCATAGTGGCTGCACCATTTTACATTCCCACCAACAGTGCACAATGGTTCCAGTTTCTCCACATCCTTGCCAACATTTGTTATTTATTGTTATTTTTATAACAGCCATCCTAACAGGCATGATGTCCTCATTGTGGTTTTGATTTGCATTTCCCTGATGATAGGTGATATCAATACTGAGCATTTTTTCATATACTTGTATGTCTTTGGAGAAACAACTATTCAAATCCTTTACTCATTTTTTAATCAGGTTATTTGGATTTTGTTTTGTTTTGCTATTGAGTTGTAAGAGTCCCTTATATATTCTGGATATTAACCCCTGATTAGATGTATGGTTTGCAAATATTTTCTCCCATTCCAGAGGTTGCCTTTTCACACTGTTGTTTCCTTTGCTGTGCAGAAGCTTTTTAGTTTGATGGCATCCACTTGTCTATTTTTGCTTTTGTTGCCTGTTCTTTGGGTGTTATAGCCAATGAATCGTTGCCGAGATCAATGTCATAAAGTTTTTCCCCTATATTTTCTTCTAGGAGTTTTACAGTTGCAGGTCTTATGTTTAAGTCTTTAATACATTTTGTGTTGACTTTTGTGTGGACGGTGTAAGATAAGTGTCTAGTTTAATTCTTTTGTATGTGGATATCCAGTTTTCCCAATACCACATGTTGAGGAGACTATCTTTTCCCCATTTTGTATTATTGGTACCCTTGTTGAAGATCAGTGGACTATATATGCATGAATTTCTTTCTGGACTCTCTATTGTGTTCCATTGGTCTATATGTTTGTCTTTATAACAGTACTATACTGTTTTAATTATGGTAGCTTAGTAGTATAGTTTGAAATCAGGAAGTATGATGCTCTAGCTTTGTTCCTCTTTCTCAAGATTGTTTTGGCCATTTGGGGTCCTTTGTGGTTCATATGAATTTTAGGATTGTTTTTTCTATATCTGTAAAAATTCCATTGGGATTTTGATAAAGATTGCATTGAATCTGTAGATCATTTTGAGTAGTATGGACATTTTAACAATCTTAAGTCTTCTAATCCATGAACATGAGATGTCTATACAGTTATTTGTGTTTCTTTAATTTCTTTCATCAGTGTTTTGTAGTTTTCAGTGTACAAGTCTTTTGCTTCTTTAGTTAAGTTTGTTCCTGAGTATTTTATTCTTTTTGATGTCATTGTAAATAAGATTGTTTTCTTAATTTCTTTTTCAGATAGTTTGTTGTTAGTGTATAGAAAAGCAACTGATTTTTGTATGTTGATTTTCTATCCTGTAATTTTACTGAACTCATTTAACAGTTCTAATAGGTTTTTTGGGGGAGTCTTTGGGGTTTTTTGCATATAAGATCATGTCATCTGCAAGCAGATAATTTACTTCTTCCTTTCCAATTTGGCTGCTTTTTATTTCTTTTCTTGCCTAATTGCTCTGGCTAGGACTTCCAATACTATGTTGAATAGAAGCAGCAAGAGTCAGCATCCTTGTCTTGTTCCAAATCTTAGAGGAAATGCTTTCAGTTTTTCACCATCGAGTATGATATTAGTGGTGAGCTTTTCATATGTGGCCTTTATTATGTTGAGATAATTTCCTTCTATTCCTAGTTTGCTGAGAGTTTTTATCAAGAAAAGATTTTGACTTTGTCAAATGCTTCTTCTGCATCTATTGAAATGATGGTATAATTTTTATCCTTCATTCTATTAATGTAGCGTATCTCATCAATTGATTTTCATATGTTGACCATCCTTGCATTCCAGGAATAAATCTCACTTGGTCATGGTGCACGATCCTTTTGCTGTGCTGTGGAATTCAGTTTGCTGGTGTTTTGTTGAGGATTTTTGCATCTATGTTCATCAGAGATATTGGCCTGTAGTTTCCTTTTCTTGTAGTGTCTTTTGCTTTGGTATTAGGGTAATGCTGGCCTCATAAAATGAATCTGGAAGTGTTCTCTCCTCTTCAGTTTTTGGGAAGAGTTTGAGAAGGTTTGGCATTAATTGCTTAAATGTTTGGTAAAATTAACCAGTGGAGCCATCTAATTCTAAGTTTTTCTTTGTTGAGAGGTTTTTGATTACTGATTCAATCTCCTTACTAGTTATAGTAAGTCTGTTCAGATTTTCTGTCTTCATGATTCAGTCTTGATAGGTTGTATGTTTCCAGAAATTTATCCGTTGTTTCTAGGTTACTTGATTTATTGGCATTAGGGAACTTTGAATTCTGACATACCCATAACCTACCCAGGTTGGACCTGGATGGACAAAGCACATTACCTACGCAGAGGCAGGGAGAGGAGGAGAAGGGAGGGATATGATGGGGACTAGACAATATGACCACTCAGGTGTGTCCCCTAGATTGAGGACTTTGTGATTTTAGATATTGGGAGATGGAAGTCAGGGAGCAGAGTAGTTCGACTGGGTCATCGAGAAGAAGGAAGAGCAGGACTCTGCAGAGCCCTACAGCATCAGCCCAGTTGAAGGCTTCGGGCTTTAGCTTGCCTCAGTCATCCATTCCACAACATGTTGAGAGCCCCTACAACGTGGCAGGCACTGTGGCAGGCCCTATGATGATGCTGAGATGCAGACCCCACCCTCAAGATGCTTGAGAGGAGAGAAGACAGGCCATG
Source organism: Equus quagga (assembly GCF_021613505.1). Lineage (NCBI taxonomy): Eukaryota > Metazoa > Chordata > Mammalia > Perissodactyla > Equidae > Equus > Equus quagga. The sequence continues at coordinate 18,235,063 of NC_060267.1, read as the reverse complement.
GTTAAACTCAGCACTGGCCAGGCTGTAGTAAGCACCATAAACAGAGGAAAGCGATGCAGAGGCTGGCCCGGGAAGCCCACAGGGAGTTGGCATTTAAACTGGTCTTTGCAGACCAGGCAGGATTTTAAAAAATGTATATTAATAGATATTACCTTTTCCAATTAGATAAGGCATTAATACATGTTCATAAGAAAATTTTAAGAAAATTTAGAAAAACAGAAAGAAGAAAATAGTTACCTAGTTCCAAAACCCAGAGAAAACCATGGTTAAAATATGTGTGCTTTCTTCTATGCTACCTAGAAGGTGGTCTCTTTTTTCTACATTACACTGCTTTCTTTTTTCACTTAGTTTTGTAGCTTAAACATTTTGAGGGTAGCATTTTGGCAGATACAGTTGGAGGAAGGGCTGGAAAGGCATGCACCAAGGAAGAGACCTCAGAGTTGGGGCGTGGCCTCTTGGGGCTCTTTATGTGCCCACATCAGGGTTGTCGGGGCCCACAGGCAACCTGGACCCTGGAGCTCCCTGGGCCCCCAGCCTGCACCCTTCTTCCTAGCAAAGTCTCTCAGGAAGACAGAGCCTGTTTCTTGGGTTTTGGAGTCGAGTTTCTAGCTCCAAAACTAAGTAAAGACCAAATCCCGAGATAATCTACATCTGTGCTGTCCGGCATGGCAGCCACTAGCTACACGTGGCTGCTGAACCACAATATGTGGGTAGCCCAAATGGAGATGTACTGAGTGTAAAATACACTCTGAATTTCCAAGACAGTATGAAAAGTGAATGTAAAATACTTTATTCATAATTTATTATATTGACTACATGTTGAAGTGATAATGTTTTGGGTATATTGGGTTAAATAAAATATATTATTAAAATTAATTCTACTTGTTCTCTTTGCATTTTTCATGTGGGTATTAAAACAATTTAAATTATATCCGTGACTCTCATTTATGTCTCATATTTCTTTCTATTGAACTGTGGTGCTCTAGACCGACCCGTTCCGCACTCCCCACTCTTCTGAGGGAAAACCCACAGGGCGATGTTATGGGAGAGACTCAGATGGAGACAGACTGTGATGCAACGGGATGAAATCCATCCAGACTAAGCTGGAGATGGGAGGGATGCGTCGGGGATAGCTAAGCCCCACCAGGCTCCTGGGAAGAGGGGAGTGTGGAGCAGGTACTTTCTCTTTCCCCCTCATATTTCTCTGTTCATGTGTCTGCCTCCCCAGCACACTGTGAGGTCCCGGAGATAACCAAGACCTGGTCTTATTCATCTTCACATCCTGTGCCAAGCAGGGTGCCTGACATGGAGTAAGGCCTTGAAAACATGTGCTGAATGAATAAGGTGAGGAATAGGATGGGGAGAGAATCCAGACAGCAGAGAATTGTGCTGAGATGGTGCCAGGCCTGCCTGGGTGGCTACAGCCCTTGGAATATTTGGAGATTTTAATCCTTAAATCCTTTAGATTATAATCTCCAGAGAGCAGGCAGGCCCAATTTGTGTATACTTCTCGGTTGCTGGAAGACATCTGGGAAGAGGCGGTGAGGACAGTCCGAGGTCATTCCATCCAGCCTCCCGCCTCTGCCTCCTTGAGTGGAGCAGATTCTTCCCGCTCCTGCAGTCAGCCTGCTTGCTGCAGCCGGGTCCTTCCCCATGTGCACACTCACACCGGGGAGAGGTCTCTCCATACTCAGGCCAGCGGGGTAAAGGCTGCTAGGGCAGCCGGGCAGAGGAGGAAATGTTCAGCTAGTCCTTCCTGGCACAGCTCTGCCTCTACTTCAAGCCAGGGCCCCACCCTTGCCCACTTCATGGGTCAGTGACTCTCAGGAGCACCCTTCTCTCACACCTCAACTCTCGAGGTGGGGTCCCCCTGGCGGGTTCCCACGGTCCCCACCCTCAGCGAGCCTCTTGTGCCCAGCAGCAGGCAGGGTAGGGATGCGGCAGGATGAGGGAGGGCCTGGGAATACAGAAAGGATCCCAGAGGGGAGCAGATGGACAGATGGTTGGTGCTGCATGTTGAGAAGCAGCCTATTGTAGAAGTGAAGCACGGGGGCACTGGGGCTAGAATGCCTGGGTTCGAATTTCAGATTCTTCACTTGCTGTATGACTTTGGGCAAGTGAACTCGCCTCTGTAGACTTTAGCTTCCTCGCCTCTAAAATGGGCACAATATAGGTCCCCTGCCCATAGAGTGGTTCAGAGATTCAACGACTGAAAACAAATACTTAGACCAGCGCCCAGCACGTGGTAAACGCTCACTGTCAGAAATAGTCAGGCTCCCTCACTTCACAGCTGGGAAAACGAGGCCCAAAGAGGAGTAATAACCAGACATGGTTCTAAAAACAAAATGGTTTTATATCGGTCACTTTTTCTTTTAATTTTTATGATGGGAAAATTTCAAATGTACGAAAATGAAGAGAATAATATAACAAACTCCCACGTACTCATTACTGCACTTCAACGATTATAGTATCAACTCATGGCCCACTGAGTGTCATCTATAGCCCCACCGTGTCCCTGGATTCTTTTGAAGCAAATCTCAGACATTATATCATTTCACCTGTGAGTATTTCAGTATATATCTCTAAGAGAAAAGGACATTAAAAAATAACCACACTACCGTTATTAGACCTAAAACATTAACAGTAATGTGTTAATATCATCAAATACCCAACCATTGTTCAAATTCTGTCTCATTTCTAAAATAATTTGTTTAAATCAGACCCCAAATAAAGTCTATATATGGCAAATGATTGCTGTCTCTAAGTCTCTCTTAAACTATAAGTTTGCTCTCCGCACCCCCAGCCCCCACCCTTACAATTTATTTCTTGAAGAAAACAGGTCATTTGTTCTGTAGAGTTTCCTACAGTCTGGAGTTTGGTTGTGTCTCCGTATCAGGAGGCAGATGTGATTCAGGTTCCACATTCTGGCGGATAACTCCACAGGTGGTGGTGTGTTCGTCCATCAGGGGACACAAATGTAAGCAGCTGTAGATGACCAAGGCCTAGATTCATTATTTCATTAGGGGTTGCAAAATAGTGATATTCTATCATTCCTTCTGCATTTAATAGCCAAAGTACTCTTACTAAGAGAAACTTCCCTCTCTCAACTATTTGGTTAACCTGAGTTGACTTTTATAAACTATACAGGAAAAGCAGATCAGTACTGGATTCTCTCTCTTTTTTTTTTTTAGTTTTCAAAATAATGAATTACTTCCTTAGCGTCTCCAAAAGTGGTTAAGGATTATTTGTTTATCGTGAATTCATGGATTTAAATATATTTAAAGTGTTTCAATCCTTTGCCATTATAGTTAAAATATTTTTTTTAAATTGTATTTCTGGCTTAAATTTAGGGAATGAGGATAATAGAAATAAGGGGCAATATGGAAAAGCAAAGAGAACTCTGACTTTGGCGTCAAAGAGCCTGGGGGTAGAATCCGGGCTCCACCACTCACAAGCTGGGTGACCTTAGTCAAGTTACTTAACTTGTCTTTCCTTCTATTTCCTCATCCTCCAAATAGGGAAATGGCTAATAATAACTGACATTTACAGAGTGCTTACTTACCATCATCTTCCAAGCATTGTGCTGAGGGCTTAAAGGCATGAGGATATGTGATCCTCATATCAGCTCAGTGAGGTAGCAGTTAATTATTGTCCTTCCCATTTTAGAGGGGAGGAGGTTGAGAACAGAGGAGATGAGCAGTTTGTCAAGGTTACACACCTAGAATGTGGTGGGGCAGGGACTGGAACCCAGGGCAGTCTGGCTCCAAAGTGCACTGTAGTATAGTGGTCATTGTGAACATTGGGATGATTATGGCAATCATTCGTCGTGTGCTTACTGCCTGCCAGGCACCTGGCCTGACTCCAGAGCCCATGCTCTTACCCGGGACCCTATTTTCATAGTGCTGGCCTGTAGTTGGTGCATAATTAGTGAGAATTATCAGTGGCTGTAGAAGTAACCACCATGGGAGCCAGGGATGGGGCAAGGAGCTAACCAGGAAAAGGGCAGGCCCTGGCAGGTGGGAAGATCAGGGCAGGACCCAGAGGGCAAGCAGGGCTGTCCTTAGCACTTCCCCTTGGAAATGGAGCACAGTCGGTTCTGGCACCTGGGGGTGGGGTGGGGATGTGAAACTCCTATTGCAGCTGTGGTCTGTTTCTCCCCAGGTTCCCCCTCACCTGCGGAGCCACAGGCCTCTTGCCTAAGGATGCAGTTGGTGGTGGTGAATTCTATTCCCATTGCCATTATGGTTCTCATCCTAATTGCTTTATCAATCAGTAAGGGCAGGAAAGTTCCCTCTGCTTCCCCAGAGCCAGCTGGCCAGGGTGGCCCTCGAGGAGTCTTAGAGGACAGGCCAGGACCTGCCCGGCTGGTGGGGAGGGCAGAGATCCAGAGCGCAGCTGGAGGGGGAGTATTGATAAGAACGCAAAGAGCAGAAAGGACAGCTCTCGTTTCCGGAGCACCTGCCGGGTGCCAGGCAAGGGCCAAGCCTTGTGTTACCCCAGTTTATCCTCACAATGCCCCGAAGAGATGGGTCTTGTTATCATCTCTATTTTGCAGACAAGCAAACTGAGGCTAAGGGAGGTCAATCAACTTGGCCTGAGGAGGGTGGCAGAGTGAGGAGTCTAACCCGGGCTCCCGACTGCACAGACAGTGGAGGAACAGGATACAGACAGACAAGGAAGCAGAGGCAGGTGATGCTAGAATTCTCCAGGTAGCAAAGGGAGGGAGCATTCTCAGCAGAAGGAACGGTTTGTACCAAGGTGCAGAGGCGTGAAAGGGTTTGGCCTGTTCAGGGTGGTGACTAAGTCTGTGGCTGGAGTGAAGGGTGTGTAGGGAGGAGAGGAGTGGCAGCACATGGGGGAGGCAGCGTGCTGGGGCCAAGGTAGAAGAGCCCCGCGCTCCAGGCCAAGGACCTGGAACTTTGTCCTTGGAGGGTTAGGGGGCCATGGGAGGCATGAAGCAAGAGGGCCAAAAAGACAGTGATAACTTGGGTTTGCTTGGTGATCCATGGTGTATAAGGAGCTTCCAGAGGTGCATTATTAGGTGGAAGCCTTGTGTCAATTCTGGGAGTTAGCCCATTTTACAGAGTAGCAAAAAGGCTCAGAATGGTTATGAAACATGCTCAGGCCACAGAGCAATTAACAACTGGCCCCAAGCCCACTGTTCCAGCCATCTTAGGACATTTCTCCAAAACTCAGTGCATCATGAAAGATGGAGGCAGAGGCTTCGTTCAGCTCCTGGTTTCTGGAGCCCTGTTCCGGCTCAGCCTGTTACAGAGTGTGAGAGGAAGATCAGCTGTGCCCAGATCCCAGGCGTCACTGCTTGTCGAGAATGTGAGAATAAGTAATAAGAACGAGCATTCCTTGAGCTCCAACTACATGCTAGGTTAACTGGGTTAGGAGAAAACTAGACAAAGGTCAATAGCACCAGGCACTCTCTCTGATAACTAATATTCTGAACCGAGGGTCCCCAACCTGGGCTAGGCAGTGCCCCAGATCTGCCTGAAGAGCTAGAAAGACACCAGTGGGAGAGAACTGCAGGATTGCTGGCTCAGGCCCTAACTATGCTGTGACCCTGAGCAAGGCAGGCCCTTCTGGGGACCTCTGTAAACCATCTGCTAAGCGAGGGGACTGCCCCAGAGAAGAGGTTCTTAATATCAGAAGCCTTGGGGAGCCTCTTGAGCTGACTCGGGAGGTCTAGGAAAAGGACTCTGGCTAGGGTATTTTAACAAGATCTGTGGGGAACTCTGAGAGCACAGCTGATTAGAAATAACTGGATTATTAAAGTCCCTTCCAAATCCAGTTCAACGAGTTCAATGAAACTCATGTTTCTTGAGCACCCACTATGCCAGCTGCTAATCTGCAGGTTTGGGATACATCAGTGAACAAAATACAAGACAAATAAATAAAATTTCTAGTTGTTAGAGGTGCCGTGGAAAAAGGAAGTTCGAGCCAGGCAAGTGTGATCAAGAGTGCTGGTTTGGGGAGAAGGTACAGGGTTCGATAGTACGGGCTAGGCAGGCTCACTGAGAAAGTAACCCGGCGGAGGCGAGGGAAGTCGCTGACTGGATATCCCAGGGGGAAGGGTGCTCTGAGGAGTCAACAGTAGAGGAAGGCCCCGGTGTGGCGCATCTACGCAAGCTGGCCGGTGTGACTGGAGATGAGTGGGCGAGAGTTGGGGGTGGGGTAAGGGGAAGGAGCGGAGGAATGCTGCTCCAACGTGCTGGGACATATTCAGCGCTGCCCTAAGCATTATGACCCTGATCTTGACCCTGAACCTGTCCCTGACCTGACCCCTCCCCAACTGAACTTTAGTTTTAGGGACCCGCCCATCACAGTAAATGTCAAAACTGCTAACACCGACAATGTTACTTGTATAGGCAGGCATTTGAGTTTTACCTCCTAATCCTAAGTGTCTTCAATCTCTCCTCGAATTGTCCTCCAGGTACCTGCCTTCCCTTCCTGACTCCTTCCAGGGACCCGGGTATTCGTGGCCCAGAGGAAGGGGAGAAAGGCAACTGGAGAGCGTGTGGCCAGTGCCATCCTCATTGTCCCAGGGAAGCAGTGGCTTAGGGTACAGCTTCAGGAAAGAGAGGACCCCCATGAATAACTCTCCCTGGAATCCACATCTACTGAGCACCCACTCTAAGCTTCTCGCTGGACATCCCAAGGTGAATAAGACTGTCCATGTCCTCTGGGGGTCCCAGCCTGGGGTGAGGTGGGAGAGGTGCCACTGGGTGGGGAAGGAGACCAACACAGACACAGAAAATTCTACACATGTGCAATGTCTTACGTAGGACTCTCCAGCACTGGCATTGTGAGAGCGGGGAGAGGTACGTGAGCCCCAGGGTTGCAGAGTTCAGCCGGCCACCATCTAACTGGGGGCCCTGTGCAAATCAGGCCTGGAAAAGCACCGGGCTCAATACATATTTCTTAAGTGAACACACTTCAATTTCCTTGCATGTTAAATGGGAATAATAATAATAATGTTGACAGAGGGCTCCCCAGAGGCAGCTTCCACCCACTTCCAAGGAACTCACTCTTCTATCCTCTACCTCTGACCCTCCCCTCAGCAGCACCCGCCTATCCCCCCAATGGGGTGTCAAGTATGCCACCAGGTCATATGTGTTAACAGAAGGATCATAGCAGCTGGTGGATGTGACTGTCACTGCAAAGGGCAGCACACAGCTGATGTAAACGTCACTAAAGCATTCGGCAAATATAAGTTGTTGTTGCAATTGGTGATCAATGGCTAGGGTTGCCAACTTTGGCAAAATCCAGGACACCCAGTTAAATTTGCATTTCAGATAAACAGCAAAATTCTTTTTAATATAAGTACTTCCCACACAATATTTGGGACTGGAAGGGAGGCAAATTTTACCTCCTAACCTCTTAGGGTTTTTTGGCTGGGCCTGAAATTTGAATTGACGTGAGGCAGATTAATGGGAGAAAAGCACACAAACATGTGTTTTACAAGACACCGGTGCTCTCATGAGGAAATGAATACCCAAAACAGGGTGAAACCTACATGCCTTTCCATTGGGTTGAACAAAGAGAAGCGATTGTGGCAAAGTAACCAAACCATCCGGGAAGGCTAAAGGAAGAGGAGAGGTATTTGAACAAGGTTTGTTTGGAGAAAATTCTTCCAATTTTTGGAGAACGTTTCATTTTTTTTTCCTGGTCCAGGAAGGGCATCTTTCACGTGGGAGGTTTTTTTTTTTTTAACTTTTTATTAAGATTATGGTAGTTTACAACCTTGTGAAATTTCACTTGTACATTATTGTTAGTCATGTTGTAGGTGCACCCCTTCACCCTTTGTGCCCTCCCCCAACCCCCTCTTTCCCCTGGTAACCACCAATCAGTTCTCTTTGTCTCTATGTTTAACTTCCACCTATGAGTGGAGTCATACAGAGTTCATCTTTCTCTGTCTGGCTTATTTCACTTAACATAATACCCTCAAGCTCCATCCATGATGTTGTGAACGGGATGATTTTATCCTTTTTTATGGCTGAGTAGTATTCCATTGTGTGTAGGTATGTGTATATATATATATATATATATATACCATATCTTCTTTATCCAGTCATCAGTTGATGGCCACTTAGATTGCTTTCACATCTTGGCTATTGTAAATAATGCTGCAATGAACATAGGGGTGCATGGTACTTTGGGAATTGCTGATTTCAAGTTCTTTGGACATATACCCAGTAGTGGGATGGCTGGGTCATATGGTGTTTCTATTTTTAATTTTTTGAGGAATCTCCATACTGTTTTCCATAGTGGCTGTACCAGTTTGCATTCCCACCAACAGTGTATGAGGGTTCCTTTTTCTCCACAACCTCTCCAACATTTGTCACTTTTTGTTTTGGATATTTTTGCCATTCTAACAGGTGTAAGGTGACATCTTAGTGTAGTTTTGATTTGCATTTCCCTGATGATCAGTGATGATGAGCATCTTTTCATGTGTCTATTGGCCATCCGTATATCCACATGGGAGTTTTTATCTCCTGTTTTCAGAAAGAAAAGAGAAGATTTAGAAAGCTCTTCTTGCATCTGCTGTTCTTCAAGTGCCTTTAGCTCAAAAGAATACTTATGTCAAAGTGGCATGTTTTAGGGTGGTAAACTCTTCCATCTTCAAGACATACTTATACACAAATATTCGTTGTTTGTCTGAAATTCAAATTTATCTGTGCATCTGAAACCGTATTACTGACTGGCTGGGGGTGACGGGGACGCGGGACCAGGAAATGGCTCTGCAAAGGCGGTCTAGAGCTGAACTGAACGTGAGCATGAGCATCAAGACTCCCACTGGGGCCGTGGGATTGTTGCTGCCCCATTGTCCTAGGCCTTTAGTGGTTAGCGAATCCCTCAGACTCAGGCCTTCTTGGGGCTCCCCGTCAGTCTCTCTCTTCCCTCCAGGTCTGGACCCCTTGTCTTCCCAGAATTTACCCAGATGCTGCCCTCAGTGAGCTCCCAGGCTCATTGAGGATGTATTCAGTGCTAATGTTAATATCACTTACTGTGTGCCCGCTGGGCCCAGGAGCCATGCTCGGTGCTCTAGGGATGTGAGCTAACAAAGCCACGTGGTTGGTCTGACCCAAAGCCTAGCTCTCTTTCCATTGGACCATGCTATGGCCTCTTCAAAGACTCAGGCATCCACCATGGGGAGGGAGGGAGCAGTAGTAGATACGGGGTTTCCTGAAGTGGCCTCCCATTGTGTCCCAGGCACTGTGTTAGAACTCATTGAGTTGTCACAAAAATCTTGTGAAGTTCATTCTTTAGGAGACTCTGTTGGTTTTTTTTTTTTTGAGGAAGATTAGCCCCAAGCTAAGTGCTGCCAATCCTCTTCTTTTCGCTGAGGAAGACTGGCCCTGAGCTAACATCCATGACCATCTTCCTCTACTTCGTATGTGGGACGCCTACCACAGCATGGTGTGCCAAGCGGTGCCATGTCAGCACCTGGGATCCGAACTGGTGAACCCTGGGCTGCCGAAGCGGAACATGCAAACTTAATCGCTGCACCACCGGCCCGGCCCCTAGGAGATTCTTGAAGTTAAGTATCTTGAAGATAAGTTCACACAGATTAAGTGGTGGAGCAGGGATTTGAACCTAGGTCTGTCTCGCCTCAAAGCCTGAGTAGTTTGCCCTTGTTTGTGTGTGTGCTTTGTGGGATGACGTGTGTGTGTGTACTCACAGTCACTTCCAATCTTCAGAGTAGGGCTTTCCAGTCCTCCACACGCCTTCCTCTCTTGCGATGGGTCTAGGGCCCTGGAGATGGGCACACTCCAGGGTACTTGCCCAGGGCTAACTTTCTCAGGGGCCTGTGCCATCCGCCCACTCTATGTCAATCAACAGCTGCTCCTGGGTCTTGCCTTCCTGGGCCAGAGCCAGAGTCTCTAGGGGTGGCAGGCAGTTGGTTCCCAGGCCCTTGGGCCTTGGGCAGGGGAGATGGGAACATGGATGGTGAGAGGGGCAGGGCTGGCGCTGAAGAGACTGACAAGCACCTCAGATGCCCCCGTCTCCAGTTCTGGCCACTTGCTCATGCTCATGCTCTGTCTGTAATCTCTAGAACCAAACAGTCTTGAAGCTAGAAGCGATCTTAGAAACCATCTAGTCTTATCTCTTCATTTTGCAGAGAGAGGAAGAGAGATCCAGAAAGCAGAAATGACTTCTTAAGATCACTCACCAAGCTGACAATACAGAGATTTAGAACCCGGGTCTCCTACCTCCTGGCCCAGTGCCCTCACTACTCCACATCCATGTCTATCTCTTCTGGTGGGTTGGCATCCGTCCTAACATATTAGGGCCAAAAGGAGCTGTTAGTTAGGGAACGGGCTGGGAGTTCTAGTGAGAGGTCCATGTATCGCCACTCACATCGACAGGGAAAAGAGAATGTTGAATAAGTGGTGTTGGGATGCCTGGATTATTGTCAGGGGCGGGGGGTGGATAATAAAGATGGGCCAAAAAAAGTTCTGTTTGGATCAAAGATTTAAATGTAATAAATAAAACCATAGAAGTTCTGCAAGAAAGTGTGGGTGAATCAGCTTATAATTTTGGAGTAGGAAAGCTTTCCTAATCAGGATGGAAAACCCAGGAGTCACAAAGAAAAAGATTGATACATTCAACCACATAGCAATTAAAAAAGCACTCTCTATGGAAAACTGCCATAGAAAATGTTTTTCCAATAACTGAGGAAACATATGACAAAGGGATATTTTCTTAATTTACAAGGAAGCTCATAAAAATGAATTTTTAAAAAGTCTAATCATCCTAATAGTTAATAGTCATTTACTATGTGCTAGATACTATTTTAAGTACATAGATTATTTCATTTAAATCTCACAGTCAGTAATCCTACAAGGTACTTTATTATTATCTCCACTTTATAGATGAGCATATGAGAGTGGTTTAAAAAATTGTCAAACGTGGAAGCAACCTAAGTGCCCATCAACTGATGATTGGATAAAGAAGATATGGTATATATAAACAATGGAATACTACTCAGCCATAAAAAAGATAAAATCGTCCCATTCACAACAACATGGTTGGACCTTGAGGGTATTATGTTAACTGAAATAAGCCAGATGGAGAAAGACAATCTCTGTATGACTCCACTCATATGTGGAAGATAAACATGTAGACAAAGAGAACAGATTTGTGGTTGCCAGGGGAAAGGCAGGGTGGGGGGTGGGCACAAAGGGTGAAGTGGTGCACCTACAACACGAATGACAAACAATAATGTACAACTGAAATTTCGCAAGGTTGTAAACTATCATAATCTCAATAAAAAGTTTAAAAAAATTGTCAAAGAATATAGACAAGTAGTTTACAGAAAAAGAAATACAAATAAACATACAGATATATTTATTTGATATAAATAAAGCCAATAAACTTGTAGAAAGATGCTTGATATCACTCATTATTGATGAAATACAAAATAAAACTAGAATTTACACATCACTTTTTCACCTTTCTGCTTGGCAAAAATGAAGACATTTGCCAATACCCAAGCTGTCATGGTGTGGAGAAATGATTTGCTCTAGAACTATTCCTCTAAATATTCTGAGTTCTATCTTGGTATCAGTTCATGTCACCAGAAAACTAATTTGCACCACATTAGCTTAGCTGCCTCACAAAAATGCCGTCAACCCAGTTTCATTTTAATGTTACACTCTTGGTGTCTATTGATGTTTGGCAGAAGAAATGATCACGTGGAAAACATTGCATTGTTTTCATCCTGGAAAAACTACCACTAAAGGCATTATCTACTCTGGTAATCTACGTTACTTATAGAAGGAAGGACCCACACAGTAAATTCTCTTTAGTATTTACTACCAGGAAAAACTTCTCTCTCCTGAAGACCTGATGTATTTTATTTTATCAGATAGTAGTAATTATATGACCCTGTCTATTTCTCTTTTTGCCTTGGCTACCAGGATGCTCAGAGCCATATTCAATGGTCCATTACAGCAACAATATACCCAGAGAGGTTGACGTCTGACTTCTTAACCCGATCTGACCTTATTTTAGCTCTCTTTTTCCCTCTCCCCTTCAATTGGTTTCTCTCCTTCCACTTGCTTTTTAATTTTCTAATTCTAGCTTAACAAAATTATTGTAAATTTGTATTTAATTAGAATGTATCTCAAAATCTTTTGGAAACAGGTGGGATATAAGTAGTAAATAGACAGTCAAACCTCCTCATTTTATAAATGAGAAAACTCAAGTCCTCTAGAGATTAAACGACTTACTCCACTCCCTCTGTTCGTTAGCATTTATCTTTGTGCACAGGTGACTCTGACACCCTACTGTAAGTACCTTAGAATCATATTTATCTTTGAGAACTTGGTGGCTAGGTCCAAGCCAGCTATACAGCTGGTGCTCAATAACTGTATATTGGTTGTAAGCACTGTAAGTGCTATGAGGAGAGGGACCACTTTTGCAGGGAACAAGGTCTGGCAGCTGGTAGGTGCCCATGAGAACTGAATTAACTGCAGGGCATAGCCTTAGCCTCTGGCCTCACCCTGCCACGCCCGAGGGCCTCCGTCACTCGGGGCTCTCAGGGCTGGGCCCAGAGCCATCAATCCGCCTCCCACTCCCACTCTGCCTTTATCTCTGCCCTTCCTCCTCGGCCCTTTTGCCTGGTCCAATCAGCTCCCAAATCCGCTTGAGTTTCACCCTGGGTGGAGACTGGCATGTCTGCCCTCCAAGTCTCCTGGCCCTGAAACACCTGAGGGGTAGGAAATGGCATCACCTTTTGAACACTGTGCAGCACCCAATGTGGGCTGCTCATTAGTGGTAACTGGTGAGGAAGAGGAGGAGAAGGAGGAAGAGGAGGACCCGAGCATGGCTCTCTCTGTCCTTGTAACCCTCAACTGATATGTGTCCTCATACCTCTGGTTGGGCAGAGGGGTCAAGAGAGGTTGATAGGGTCACTCTTGCCCCACTTTCCCATCCTATGAGACACAGACAGGGAGGTAAGCTGGACCACGTGGATGGGGTGAAGGGGCCGGGGCTTCCTGTGCCATGCCACCTCCTCAATGTCGGACACCAAGCTGGCTTCCCATTGGCTGCTACTCCCGACTCCCCACCTGGCTCTTTTCCTGAGTAGCCTCTATGGAGATGTATAGAAAGAGAGCTGAGGTCTGGGCAAGGCCTTATGACCCAGATTTCCTGGACTGCTGGGCAACCTGTGTTGAGAAATTGTGTCCAGGTAAACTGAGCTCGAGTAGCCACACCTGCCAAGCCACAGGGAACCCTGGGCCTTGAGCTCCCCAAGCCAGTCACAGCCCAAGACCCAGCCTCCTGCAAGGACCATCCTGCCCAAGGGAGATGCTTTGCTGTTCCTTCTCACCCAGGACATCCTGTTTCTCATCGCAGCCCAGGTGAGGGTGCTGGGCGACGGACGAGTGGTCCCGTGTGGTCTCCCTGTCCTGGTCTCTGTGTATGTAAAGTGTTTGCCTTACACTGTGGGCTCCAAGAGGTTCCCCTTGTGTGTGGATGGCGACTCTTCACACTGCACAGGCCCTTCCAAGGCCATGGAGAGGACAGTGAGCACCATGATTCAAGCTGAGGCATGGAATCCACAGCTTCCTCTCTCCCTTGGCTGCTTGAACAAAAGTGGCTGATGTGGGGGATGTAGGGGGCTGGCCCCGTGGCCGAGTGGTTAAGTTCTAGCACTCCACTTTGGTGGGTGGCCCAGGGTTTCGCCGGTTTGGATCCTGGGTGAGGACATGGCACCGTTCGTCATGTCACGTTGAGGCAGCGTCCCACATGCCACAACTAGAAGGACTCACAACTAATATATACAACTATATACTGGGGGGATTCGGGGAGAAAAAGGCAGAAAAAAAAAAGATTGGCAACAGTTGTTAGCTCAGGTGCCAAGCTTTAAAAAAAAAGAAAGGCTGATGTGGGATATGAACATTGTGGAAACTCTTGCCCACTTCTGTGAGAAAGGATGACTCGGTCTGTAGTACCAGGCCCACCCCTAACTTTTGCAGGACTCAGGCAAGTTTCTCCTCCCATGCGTCTACATATTGAAAAGCAATCAATCAAGCTAACAAAGTATCAAAGTGTTAAATAAAATATGTTCTATCAGCCTACCTCGATGATATACTTTCATAACAACATTTTTTTCAAGGTGTAAAGCTATGGTTATTAAACAGCTGAAAGTTGGCAAAACATCAAAAGACTAGATCTAATTATCATCACACTTGTCTGGGTGTACTGTGGATGGGCTGACAAAGTTTGGTTGAGTAATAAATGTATACATAATTATACATAATTAAATGATTACGTTTCTTCAATAAGACTTATTTTTCTTGCCTTTGTCATAGGAAAGTCGCCAATTATACGGTTGTAATCAAGGTTTTCACGTAATTTGTGTTCTGTTGAAGTCAGGCCAATTTAGACAACCTTCCTTGAGTCATTACAGTCCTTAGTCTTCTTTTTTTTGAGGAAGATTAGCCCTGAGCTAACTACTGCCAGTCCTCTTTTTTTGCTGAGGAAGCCTGGCCCTGAGTTAACATCATGCCCATCTTCCTCTACTTTGTACGTGGGACACCTACCACATGGCGTGCCAAGCAGTGCCATGTCCACACCCGGAATCCGAACCGGCGAACCCCGGTCCGCTGAGAAGCGGAACATGTGAACTTAAGCGCTGCGCCACCGGGCCGGCCCCCCTGAGTCTTTTATTAACTTCAATTTGGAGAAACTTCAGTCTGCCAAGGCTGGAAACTATCAGTATAATTCTCAAAGCAATACTTGGATTCAGAACTAAACTGTAAATTTTATGCATCACGTGCAAAAAAATAATGAGATGGCATATGATACATTACTGCTGTCACAAAAAATTACAAAATGTTTTCCTTTCATCATATAAACTGCTATTCCTTACATCATGGAAATTTGTAAAGTAATATCTAGATCTCTAGATTAGCAGTTCTCAAACATGTTTATGTCAGAACTCCTTACACTCTTGAAAATGATTGAGGACTCCAAAGAGCTTTTGTTTACGTAAATTATAGCTATCAGTATTTATCATGTTAGAAATTAAAACTGATAACTTTTAAAACGTTAACGCACAAGCACGCATTCCATTTGCTGTCAGAGCAATGATGATATCACATGCCAAGCAGCCTCTGGAAAACGCTGTACACTTGTAGGAGAGTGTGAAAAGGGCAAATGATTTCTTAGTAATCTTATGAAAATGGTTTTGACCTCACGGACCCTCTGGCAGGGCTCTGATATGCCCAGGAATCCTCAGACCGCACTCTGAGAACTGCTGCTGTAGAACAACGTAAAGCGTTGATGTCATGCTCCGTACGTGTTATACCTGGACCTGTAAATATACAAATATAAGAGTTATGAGAATGAATCTTACAAAACATTCCTCAGCGGCCACATGTAACTTTTGTCACTGCTGCACTAATTCATGAGCGCATCCACGAATTGGAACATGAAGAGAAGCAAGAAAAGGGACACTCGGCCTTTCTTGGGAAGCCATGCTTTGCCAGGTAGGAGTCTATTATGCTATCCGAGAAGGACTGGATGAGTTCAGGAGTCTTTTTGTAAGGCCTTCTTCCTCAAATCCTGAGCTCCACTCCAAAAGCTGTGTCTCCCACGTGGCACAACCCACAAACATTCCCAGCTTGAGGATTTAGTGGTTTCTTGCGTCAAGAACATAGAGTGGGAGATACGGAAAAGCGTTTCTCTGGGGCCTGACGATATTAACCGCGAGAGTAGGTGCTTCAGTTCCAAGCTTTGCTGTATCCTCAACGTCGAAGGTGCCCGTGTGGTCCTTAATAAACCTACTTTGTGAGTAGATGTGATAAGCAGGGCCCTCTAAAGCACTGGGCCAGTGCAGGACCCCTCTTGTCTGGGTCTTAGGACACAGAATCACAAAATCTTAATCTTAGAAGGGATCTCGGCGGTTGGCCAGCCCGGCCCACTCGGGTAGCAAATCTTCCATATGTGGTAGCGGAGGTGGATTTTCTGTGAAACTTCAGTGCCCCTCGCTTGCACGAGCCCTTCTGGGGCCTTGGAAGAGACCCAAGCAATGTGTTCACATGGCTATAGATTTTTGTACATTTTATTCTTTTTCTTAACTCCCCCAAAATTGTATGACTTTCAGACCACACAACCTGGATCCACCACTGCCCAGGTGCTTCTCTTGAAGGAATGTTGGATTTTAGCCAGAAGACAGGGATTCGAGCCCCAGCCTGCTGCAGACTGGCTGTATGACCTTAGAAATAACCACAGCAGCTAACGTTTATTGAGCTTTAGTGTGTGTCAGGCATTTTTCTAAGCCTTTTACGTGTTTGTCGCTTGTAAAATTCAGAAACGCCTCTCAGCCTCCCAAAGCTTCAGTTTTCTCTTTTGTGGAGTAAGGATGACATCCATCTGTACACTGCTTGAGGGCGGGCCTCGCCTTAGTCACCACGGTGTCCCCAGCTCCCGGAGCCGTGCCTGGCCCAGAGTAGGAGCTTGCTAAACATCGTTGAGGAGTGCATGCGTCTGGTGGCTGAGATACCGACCCTGATATCAGTTTCCCCACATTAAACCCAGCATATATGGGGTTAAAATCAAAACACTCCTCTCCTTACTCTCTGGCTTCCTGGCTCCAGAATCCGCTATCCTCCATGGAGACAGACACCGTCAAGGACAAGCACCTGGACTATCTCCCCCCGCAAAGAGATACAGGCTGGTGGGAAAGCTACTGACGAGCAAGGTCACGGGCTCCCTCCTCTCTGCAAGTGTCTCAAGGCCAAAGACAGGCTAGAGGGAAACCTCCGACCAGCAAAGCCATATACTCCCCCTCCCCTACCTAAAACCTCAAATAAAAACCCTTCCTTTTAACTTTTCGGGGAGTTTGGGATTTCAGCATTAGCTGCCCTCTCTCCTTGCTCAGTGCTGTGCAAAAATAAAATTTCGACTTTCTTGCACCACACTCGGTGTCAGAGATTGGCTTGCTGCGCAACGGGTGAGCGAACTCACTTCAGGTTCGGGAACAGCTGTGCTGACGAGGCTGCCATTAGGCGGGCTTGGGAGGCCAGGCCGCTTAGTGGTGTGAGCTGGAAGGGCTCTTCTCCTGAAGTGGAAGGTCCACCGCTTTCAAACCCAGAAACCTGGGTCAGTTTCAAACCTCTCAAGGGCTCAGGTTTATTATCTATAAAAAGGAGTAATAACGCCAGTAACTAGCTACCTTCTAGGGTTATTAAGAAAAAAATGGGATAATCTGTGTGAAACACTTAGCCCATGACACATAGAAAGAGCTCAATAAATGTTAACTATTTACTGGGAATTTCAATCTGGGGCAGACAGATTTTTCTTTTTTTTTTTTTTAAAGATTGGCACCTGAGCTGACATCTGTTGCCAATCTTCCTCTTTTTTTTTTCTTCTCCTCCCCAAAGCCCCCTAGTACATAGTTGTATATTCTAGTTGTACGTCCTCCTGGTTGTGCTATGTGGGACACCGCCTCAGCATGGCCTGACGAGTGGTGCCATGTCTGTGCCCAGGATCCGAACCTGCGAAACCCTGGGCCACCAAAGCGGAGCACGTGAACTTGACCACTTGGCCACGGGGCGAGCCCCTGACAAGCTTCTTATAAACCCACTCCTAGCTTGGCGTGCGCAAAGACTATGCCTCATGTACAAGTGAGCCCTGGAACCGAGCCCTGTCCTAACACACAGCACGTGCTCACCAAACACGTGAATGAATGAATGAATGAACACATGAGTGAACGAAAGCTCTTTCTGATGACTAAAGTGTCATACCTCTTGCCCACTGGCATTAGGGAGCTGCCTAGCTCCTTCAGCTACTGAGTATTGAGAATCACTTTCTTGCCTTCATGCCCAAGCTCCCAGCTCTGTCCTGTTGCTGAAAGTGAAAAGCCGATCGCTTTCAAATTATTAGTGGACCCGTTGGTATTGCCTCCCGCAACCCCTGGATTCACTGGATTTTCCCATGAATAACCAGAAAATTGGCAAATAGGATTTTCTCTCTATCATTTTATCTAAATTAATGTTTATCTTTATTCTTTTAATTAATACACATTCGTCATAGGAAAATAATTTCTAAGCAGAAAACACAAAGTCAAGATAACTCCACCCAGCAGACAACCATCAGTAATATTTTAGCCTATCTTCACTCATATATAAAGATGGGGATTATGAACACCTCTTTTTTAAAAGATTGGTGCCTGAGCTAACATCTGTTGCCAATCTTCTTCTTTTTTCTCTTCTTCTTCTTCTCCCCAAAACTCCCGGTACATAGTTGTATATTCTAGTTGTAGGTCCTTCTTGTTGTGCTATGTGGGATGCTGCCTCAGCATGGCTTGATGAGCGGTGCCATGTTGGCACACAGGATCCGAACCCTCGAAACCCTGGGCTGCCGAAGTGGAATGTGCAAACTTAACCACTCGGCCATAGGGCCGGCCCCTGAATACCTTTTTATATATACATAAAATCAAGTTCTTATTGTGAATGCTTTTTTTCACTTAAGTATCTTGAACACCTTTCCATGTGACATCCTCTCCCACAACTGCAGGGGCCCTATTGTTGGACACTTGTGTGGTTTCCATTTCTCTCGATTATAAATAATGCTGCCATCCCCATTCGTTGTTTACCGTGCATACACATTGTGAGCATTTGCTGGCTAACAAGAAATCAAAAGGACACGTTTTCAGTATTCAGTGGGACGGTGACCATTCTTGCCCAGATTCTTATGTGACCTCCTAACTGGGGCCAGCCCGGCCTCCCCAGAGCCCGTCATGGCTCCTCCTCGTCCTGCCTGTAGTCTCAGCTGGCATTCAGGCCCCCCGCAGGCCTGCACCAGTCACCCCAGACACAGGCTACACTCACCCCATCCTTTCCTACCTTCCTTGCAAATGGGTCCTCCTGCCACTGACATCCTCCATCCTGACTTGTTCTTCTTTTTTAAAATATTTGTTTCCAAACTTACTATGATAAGCATGAACTCCCTTTTTTTATTGACATATAATTCAGGTAACATAAAATTCACTTTTTTTTTTTAAAGATTGGCACCCTCTCTAACATCTGTTGCCAATCTTTTTGTCTTCTTCTTCTCCCCAAAGCCCCCTGGTACGTAGTTGTATATGCCAGCTGTGAGTCCCTCTGATTGTGCTGTGTGGGACACGACCTCAACATGACCTGATGAGCCATGCCCTGTCTGCGCCCAGGATCCCAACCGGTGAAACCCCGGGCTGCTGAAGCGGAGCGCTCAGACTTAACCACTCGGCCACAGGGTAGGCCCCTGAAATTCACTCTTTTAAAGTGTACAATTCAGTGGTATTTAGCATATTTGCAAGGTTGTGCCACCATCACCACTATTTAATTCCAGAACATTTTCATCTCCCCAAAAATAAACCCCATACCCATTAGCAGTCACTCGCCATTCTCCCGCTCCCTGAACGCTGCCAACCACTAATCTACTTACTATCTCCAGATTTGCCTATTCAGGATATTTCATATAAATGAAGTCATAAAATAGGTGGTCTTTTGTGAGTGGCTTATTTCATTTAGCATAATGTCTTCAAGGTTCATCCATGTAGCATGTATCCGAATTTCCTCCTTTTTAAGGCTGAATAACATTTCATTTTATGGATATAGCATACTGTGTTCATGGATGTCTATTGATGGACTCTTGGGCTATTTCCACCTCTTGGCTATTGTGAATAATGCTGCCATGAATGTTGGCATACAATTATCTGTTCAAGTCCCTGTTTTCAATTCTTTTGGGTATGGAGTGCAATGAGTGGAATTGCTGGATCATAAGGTAATGCTATGTTTAACTTTTTGAGGAACCACCATACTGTTTTCCAAAGTGGCTGCACCATTTTATATTCCCACCAGCAATGTACAAAGGTTCCAATTTCCTCACATCATTGTCGACTCTTGTTATTGTCTGTTTTTTATTATAGCCATTCTAGTGGGTGTGAATTGGTTTTGATTTGCATTTTCCCAATAACTAATGATGTAGAGCATCTTTTCACAGGCTTATTGGCCATTTGTATATATCATTAGAGGAAGATCTATTTAAATCCTTTGTCCATTTTTAAATTGGGTTATCTTTTTACTGTTTGGTTGCAAATATTCTTTATATATTTTGGATACCAGACTTTTATCAGATATATGATTTGCAAATATTGTCTCCCATTGTTTTTTCATTTCCTTGATGGTGTCTTTGGAGTACAAACGTCTTTCATGTTGACGACATCCGATTTATTATTATTATTTTAGTTGCTTGTGCTTCAGATGTCATATCTAGGAAACCATTGCCAAATCTAAGATCAGAGACTTATCCCTATGTTTTCTCGTGAGAGTTTTATAGTTTTACCTCTTGCATTTAGGTCTTTTGACTTAATTTTAGTATAGGTGTCCAAATTCATTCTTTTGCATGTAGACATCCAGTTGTCCCAGCATCATTAGTTGAAAAGATTATTATTTCCTCATTGACACTTTTGTTGAAAATCAATTGCCCATAAATATATGGGCTTATTTCTGGACTGTCAAGTCTGTTCCATGGTCTGTTATGTGTATCCTTATGCCAGCACCACAGAGTCCTGAGACTTGAGACAGAGTGCCACCGAAGCTTCGTAGCAAGTTTAAATCAGGAAGTGTGACTCCTCCAACTTTGTTGTTTCTCAAGACTGTTTTGACCATTCTGAAACAGGAATTACTTTTACAGAAGGAAAAGCGCATATCACTGTGAACAAAATCCTACATTTTCAGCTCATTCCAACCCAGACTTTTCCCAGACTCTCCGTGTCAGTCCTGCCTTCCTCTGACATCTGATGAGTACTTGTCTTAGAGCATCTGGTACTCTGATGAGGTTGCTGGGATCGCCAATATCACTGGAAGATGAGCTTATTGAGGGCAGGAGTCATGTCTTATTGACTTGAAAATATTTCCCATGGCCCCTGGCGTGGAGCCTAGGACTACAGTGGGGCTGAGTACACGCTGAGTGAATAAGTGAATGAGTGGATAAATAAATGAATGCTATCAAGTCACTCCTATAGTTCCTATTCTGATAAGAACCTGGACAAACATCTTTAACAAAGAAGGGCTTAGGAAAGGCATTCATTAAATTCATGGTTACACCTCTATTGACGAGTGTAGTCACGTGTTGTTTCACCTGAGGTTTCCTTAGTTTATTATAGTTATTATAATGCTTGTCAATAAGAGAAAAATGTGTCCAAATTACTGGAGGAATTATGTATGAATTGCATACTTAGGCATTCCACAGCCAGGGCCTGGCTTCCATCAATACTGTAACTCAGTGACAGGTCTTATCAAAGCGTCAGAACTTGCTTAGGATGAAAGATTATTAGCCTTTGAATTAGAGCCCCAAACAGGGCTCTTAATTAATCTGCTAATGATTTTCTTTGTTTAGAGGGATTATCCCCAGTCAGTCCTAATATATACTACCAGAGCTATATGCGCAGATTTGTCACTTCAACAATCCTCCGGAGACCTGGGGTTGGAGTCCCTGCTCTGAGGAGCACCCAGGCCAGGCGTGGAGCCCGCACACACACCATCCTTCTGAGGGGGGCGAGCGCTAGGTCACACTGTGGGCCCACAGGGGGAGGGCGGGGGCAATTTTGCCTGGGAGACAGGGAGGTGTCAGGCCACTTCAGACATTTGAACTGAACCTGGAAGCCTGCCAAGGATTTTTCCAGGAAGAGACAAGGACTAGGGGGTTTCTGGCAGGGTGGGCAAGGTGTGCCAGGCTGATGGGACAGCTGGAGCAAAGGCGTGTTCACAGGCACACACTTGCACCCATACACACTCATGCTCAGATGCATCCTTCTTCCAAGAACTGGGCCCGTCAGAAACTGGCTGAAAGATGTCGTTTTGTCCTCCTGAGTTGGCACACAGCTCAAATTCCGCCCGCCCGCCCCCAGGCTCTGGGTTCTGAGCTGTCCTTTCCTCAAGAGGGTGTTTAATGTCTGCTGTCCCCTGCCTTCCTTCTCATCAGTGCAGGCCCTCTCTCTCACCAGGCTGGACATCCCCCTCAGGGTCTTTACTCCCTGCAATCTGCAGTGCTAATCCCTGTAGGCCTGGTATGAACTGGGCCAGAGATTACTGGTCCTGATGAAGCTCGGGTGTTGCAAGATGCATAATTTTCCACCTGTCCCTGCGGCGGCCTTTGGCTGACCGGCCAGGGAGAGCTCCACAGCACTGCAGACCACTGACCAGGGCAGCGTGTAGCTTTGTCCAATATTAAAGCATTGCTTAGAAACAGTCCCTATGTGCTTTTTTCCACCAATCAATGACAAGTATTTATTGATGGCATACCTTTCAAATTCTTTAATTGGTGTATCACAAGCATACAATAGGACACACGTGTCATTAGCACAGCCCGATGCATTTTCACTGACTGAACACACCTGCGTAACCAGAACCCCAATCAAGAGATGGAACGTGACCTGCACCCCAGTACTCCCTGGTTCCCCTCCCAGTCGCCACCTCTCCTATGGATAACCACTGTCCTGGCTTGTGGCAGCAGACATCAGCTCTGTCTGGTTTCGTACTTTATGTGAAAGCAATCCTGCAGTATGGACTCTCTTGGCACTTACTGCTGAACAAACAGATCGGTCAAAGCTTCTGAAGAGGGAAAGTGAGAGAGTGTTTGGAAGACTGGTTCTCTTGAGGAACAGAGACTCACAAACATAAAATGGAGTAACTCACGTGTATGAGCATCTCTGCAGTCCCTGGGAGGGCGGAGAGGGCAGGTGGCCTGGTGGGAAGTGCTCTGGTCTAGGAGTTGGGGACTTGTGTTCAAATTTGATATCTGTCCACAGTTTGCTGTGCAACCTTAGAACGTCTCTTTCCCTCTTCAGACCTCAGTTGCATCCTCTGCAGGGTTGGAGTAGATAATATTTTCCAACCTTTTCACCATCAAAGACACCGTCCATTTGTTATCTCTCCCCACTCCCACACCGCCATGGACGTCATGCTTTGAAAGATGTTGCCGACCAAGCAAACAGCATGTGAGTAATGATTAATTTGTCTCTCCGCTTCTTATTAACAGAAGACGTATGGGGCCAACTCAGATCTGCAGCAGACAGCAAGCGGTGCCATCCCAGGTTGATAAAATTCCAGTGAAAAACAGAGGCTCTTTATGGCTGAGTTACATGACTGCAGGCTCCTGTCAGGGAAGTGTTCAGAGCCTGGAGCACCCGATGAATTACAGCGAATACCTTGAGAAGCCCCATTGCAGCCTTGGTGCAGCCCTGCTCCCAGGAACCACCCATGGGACAGGCAATCACTAACTTTCCTTCCTGCTCTGATAAGCCGAGGTTCTGGCAGTTGCCCAACTCTGCTTGGAATTGACTGCAGAAGTGTGGAGTGTGGACTCCCTTCCCTGAGGAAGGTCTCCTCAACCTGACCTCAGCCCCCACCCCTACTCTGTGCCCTTTACCCCAGCACACCCCCTGCCCAGCTCACTGTTGAACAAGTCCTTGGGTGCCTAGGGCTGTCTCGTGTTGCTCCAGGGACTATTTGGAAACTGCTGATGGAGCATGAGTCCCTGGGGCACTGTGATAATTGCCCTCTGCAGCTCCAAGCAGCCCCCACCAACTAGGGAGAGAACTCCAGCATCTCTTTGGAATGTGGCCTGCCACCTCCTCGAGTCCTGGCTGTCCAAAGCTCAGGCTCTGGGGCCTTTTGTGCACCCGAAGAGCTCTCTGCTTTCCAGCCCTGTCCCCATTCCTGTCCATGACTCAAGGATGGAGTGAAGTCTGCTTGAGCACAGGAATTGTGCTTGCTGAGGGGAGCAGAACCACCCCCAGAATAAGTCAGAATCAGTCTAGAGCTGGGGGCCAGGAAAGGAGGGAGGCAGGGGAGGGGGGAGGATGTGGTCAAAGAGAGCTTCTTGGCAAAGGGAACTCATGCATGGATGTGGAAAGAGGAGGCGCAGGGCTATACGGAACCAGGTGTCTCCAGGGTAAGGGAAGTGTTGCAGCTTGGATGGTCTCCGTGCGGTATTCTGGGCAGTAAGAGGGTGTGCAGGG
The DNA here is from genome assembly GCF_021613505.1 of Equus quagga. Classification (NCBI taxonomy): domain Eukaryota; kingdom Metazoa; phylum Chordata; class Mammalia; order Perissodactyla; family Equidae; genus Equus; species Equus quagga. The sequence goes on along the minus strand of NC_060267.1, from coordinate 18,211,032 downwards.
CACCCAAGGGGTCACCTCTAGAGGGATGAAGTAATCAGAATTCTCTAGGGTGATGAGTTGGGAAGGGGAGAAGGATACAGTTAGGCAGGGAGTGGGGTGCCGTGAGTCTGCTGAGAACTTGGAACTTGATATGAAGACATCTAGAAGCCTTGGTTGGACACTTGGATGTGCCTGGGGCAGATAACTGGGTGGCCAATGTAGAACAACACGTCAATCCAGCGTATGGTCCGTTTTTCTGTCTTTAAGGGGAGGCGCTGGGCCTTCGTACAATGAGGTGTGGTGAGAATTGAGGGGTAAGGCCAGAGGTGTCACGTTGGGATTAAGAGGTGTTTGCCTCCTAGACCATCTGGGTAGGCTTCTTGAAAGAGGAGTAATTTCTGGAACGGTGTGACAGATTGTCTGGTTATAGGAAACACCGTCTGAGCGCGTGCTGTGGGCCAGTGCTGCTCTAGAGAATAAGAGTAGATAGCTGTGACTCCTGCCCTCAGGGGACTGACATTGGAGTGGAGAAGGCAGATCATGGAAAACTCAACCCATAATGCTCGAGAGTTTGAGCAAGTCTATGCTGGGGCTGGGAAGGCGTCTAGAGTCAGCTATGTCTGAATTGTGTTTTGACAGACGAACAGGAGTTCTCCAAGGGGTGCAGGCACATCCTCAGAAGCTCAAAGATCCTGTGAGAATCTGGTGAAAGTTATAGATGCTCTCTTAGACACACCACACACACACACACACACACACACTTCATGGATCTTAGAGTGGGAATCTCCAGAAAAGGCCCTGAAGCCAGCTAGAACATGGCAATGATCAAGGACATTGATCTCTGGGGCAAAGATGAATCCCAAGGACAGGGACACCAGCCAGGGCGCAGTCTGTCCATGGGTAGTGGTTGCAAAAGAGTGACTTTCACAACATGGCCAGACCCCTGGTGGGAAAGGAAGGTGGGCTTCAGCAGGAAGTACTTCCCTGAGACCAAACTGTACTGAGTGTGGCCGAGGTGGCTGTAAGGTGAGGGGCCCGGTAAGCGGGGTGAGGGTGATGAACATCTGGGTTACTGGTGGTTCAGATCATGAAGGTGGGGATGGCAGTGATGGTCTGGATGGGGGCAGAACAGGTGGTTGGGGTGGGGGTGTGGAGGTTGAGTCCAGCACACCTTGGTTTGACCTCCAGGGTTGGCTGTTCTCACCTCGAAGACGGCCCGGAACTCAGCCTTGAACAGTGATTTCTGGGACTGGGGGATGTGGAGGGCCAGCATCACCCAGGGAGCTTTCTTAAAGTGTGTGTGCCACCCTCTCCCTATTCTCACCCCTACATGATTCAGACAATCTGACCTCCAGGGGAGATGAGCAATTGTATTCGAAAAGCCCTCCAGGTTATTCTGATCCATCCCTGACACTTGGTCTTTCTCCCCCAGAACAACAGCCCAGGAAGGTCACTGAGAAAGGAACAAGACACTGTTCCTCTGAACTAATTAGGCCACCTGCAGCTCAGCCCAGCCCAATCAACCCACTAGCCCTTTCATTCAACACATTTTTCTTGAGTGTCTACACTGGGCCAGGTGTTGGAGACCAAGATCCAGCTTTTGTACCATCCATGGTGAGGAAGGCAGGCCAGAGCAGAGACATCACAACGATGGGGTGACTCTGTGATACGGAGAGTCCAGAGTACTCTAGGAACGCCCAGGAGGGGCAGTCTTGGGTCATCAGGGAAGGCTTCCAGAGGAAGAGTAGGAGCTCTACCCTAGCCAGGAGGGTAGAGAAGGCTTTTCCGGAAGAATAAGACTCCTGTGTACCGTGTGCCTCCATGTGGCCATCCAGCTTTTCCCAGCTCCTCTTCCTCTCTCGGCTTCCTCTTCCCTCTCTCTCTCCCTAGTCTTCCCAGAGTCCTCTGACAAGCCTTCCTATTTCCTCAGCATTGTCCTTAAACCTCCTCTCCACCTCCTCGCTGTCCTGGGAGCCCAGGTCTCCTCCTCTGTGGTGATGGTCCAACATTGGTTCTATTCAATAACCTTCTCAATTCCAAAGGCCCTCCCATCTCCATTTCAGCCAGTCCTTCCCATAGCTACACCCTGGACCTTATCTTGCCTACAACTCCTGCACTTCTCAAAGCTTAAACACCCCACTCGCTAGCCACATCCCTCTGTGCTTCTGATTCTGACTCCCTCATTCACACCTGCCTGTCCCAGAGTCCCACTCACCAAGACCTCCAGCCCCCTTCCCTGCCATCTACCTTCTCCCCACCCCAAGTGCCTCTGGCTTTTACACCCTTCTCTGCTTGCCACCACTTGCTCAGTTGCTCATGCACCTACCCAGCACCCCCTGGGCCCATGGGTCTGGCCGCCTTCCTGGCTTCCACCCTGGGCTGCTGCATCCCACAGAGAACAGCAAGCCGCTATAGAGATCCTGGCCTCTTACCTCAAACAGTCCCTTTCCACTGCTCCCTGCTGGCCCTCTCTCTGTTGTCTACTCCAGGTCTTTCAACCCCTCTCCAGTGCCCTCGAGCTTCCACCTCTCCCAGTCTCTCTGAGCAGCTGAACTTCCTCTTCATTTGCAAAGAAAGCAGGAGTCCTAAGAAGGGAATTTTCTCAAGTTCCTGCCACCCATTCTTCACGTTTCAGCATCATCCACACATTCTTCTTTCCTTCTGAAACACGGCCTTCTGTCCTCCTGACTGGGACTAGCCTGGGATCTGGACCCAGCTCCTCCCTCCTCCTTGGGCATGGAGCACCATCTGTCATCCTCTCTCTTGCCCTCTCTCCAACTGTGTGTTCTTCCCTAGCTCCTCCCATAACCACTGAAACCTCCTGTCCTCCCCTTCTGCCTCACTTCCCATTCGCACCCACCGACTGCCTCTGGCTTCTGCAGCTCCCAGAACCTCCTCTTACCCTTCCCAGTAACATCTCAACATCAGAACATCAGAACTCATCTCATCATTTCTCCCCTAGCCTGCTCCTCCTCCAGTGTTCCCCACCTAGGAGTCATTCTGGACTCTTCCCTCCCCTGATCCCACATCCTACCACCTGCCAGGTCCCCTCGAGTCTCCTCTTAAAATCCCCAGAATCCATTATTATGCTCCCATTACATTCCAGGCACTTAGCCTGCAAGTTCTTGGCGTGTTACTCGTTCAGGTATTCGTCCAACACGCGTTTCTTGGAAAGTCCATCCTGTGAAGCATTGACTTGACTCACGTTCATGGTTCCAGCTTAGACAGTTGCCTCCCTTGGCACTTGACTTCCCTCATCCTAATACCAATAATTGACCTGAACTTCACCCTTATTGACCAACTCTGTCTCGCCTCCTAAGCTGCCTGGGAGTTTGGCTGCTCCTCCTCGTTGCCATCTCTGGCTTCTGTTGGCTTCATCCTGACCTGTCTGTGGCAATTATGATGAGGAGTCGTGGTGGCTATGAAGGCTCAATGGCAGCAATGGCAGTGATGGGAAAACCACCTGATACAGGGCTGGTGGGGGTAGTGACTCTAGTAGAATTCCCTTGTGGACGTTTATTAATTTATGCACTCAGTAAATATTTATTGAGTGCCTAAAATGGGCCAGACACTGAGCTAGGCCCTAGGGATACACAGAGAGCAGAAAATACACAGGGCTCCCCTTTCTTTCCAGGAGCTTATAGTTTAGTGGGGGAGATAGTCATCATAATGTCTTAATCACATCTTAATTAGGACCAAGTCATGATTTTTCATTTCTTAATTATGACCAAGACAAGTGCTCCACCAGGGTGGCACATAGTGCTCGAGGATGTAATGGGGGGCTTGGCCCTTCCTAAGGAAGTGATGGATAAGCTGAGATCTGAAGGATGAAGATGTGTTACCTAAGAGAAGAGAGAAAGGACAATCCTCCTCCAGGTAGAAGGACCAGGCCTGGGGGAGGCAGAGACAACATGCAGGACAAGAAGTCCAGTGTGGACATGGACCGTACAGCACACAATTTCTTTTTAATTGTAAAATAACACAACACGAAATTCACCATTTCAACTGTCTGAAAGTCTGCAACGCAGTGGCGTGGTAAATTCGCAACGTTGTGCAACCAGCACCACTATCCATTCCAGAACCTTTCATCACCCCAAAGGAAACCTAGTACCCATTAGGCAGTCATTCCCCATTCTTCTCTCCTCCCAGCCCCTGGCAATCACGCATCTACTTTCTGTCTGTATGGATTTACCTATTCTGGACATTTCGTGTAAATGGAATCACACAATTTGTGGCCTTTTGTATCTGGCTTCTTTCACTCAGTATAATGTTTTCAAGGTTCAGCCACGTTGTAGCCTTTTTATGGCTGAATCATATTCCGTTGTACAGACATACTGCCTCTTATTTATTCATTCATCTGTGAAGGACATTTGGTCTGTTTCCACCTTTTGGCTGTTGTGAACAGTGCTGCCATGAACATGTGTGTACAAGTTTTTGTTTGAACACCTGGTTTCCACTCTTTTGGGTGGAATATACTTAGGAGTACAATTGCCAGGTCACATGGTAACTGTGTCGAACTTTTTGAGGAACAGCACACTTTTTTTTTGGTGAGGAAGATTGGCCCTGAGCTAACATCTGTTGCCAATCTTCCTCTTTTTTGTATGTGGGATGCCACCACAGCATGGTTTGATGAGCAGTGTGTAGGTCCACACCCAGGATTCGAACCGGCAAACCCTGGGCCACTGAGGCGGAGCACGTGAACTTAAGTACTACACCACTCGGTGGCCCCCAGCACACACTTTTCATTGTACTTAAATTCAAATTGTGATGGTAAGACAGAAGCGAAGGTGACATCTGAGAGTAAACACTGATATTTTCCAATATTTACTATTTCTTTCCATCTCCTTTCATTCAGCTTGTTCAAAATGGAGAAGAGGCTGAGAGTGGCCATCCAGTGAACTGGCCCACAGACTGAATACACCACCCCATACTCGCAGCCCCGCCAGGCCAGGGATCTTTCTCAGTTTTGTTCCCTGATGTATGTAAAAGCCAAGAACAATGCTTGGCACAGGGCTGGTGCTTAATAACTATTTGTTGCATGAATAAATAAATACAATGAACTGTTTCAAGTGCCCCAAAAGCCCAAGAAAACACATTCATCAGTTAGAACCAGAGAAAAATGGGTCAACACTGCAGCCGGAAGGTGGGTGGTTAGATACGGCAAAGGATTTCCCTGAGCCACGGGGCCCTCAGCCCATGGGGAAGCATCAGCTCATATTTTTTGAACACTCACTATGTGTGGATGCTTTGACACTTGTTTACCCGGAAGCTTGGAGAGCCTGAGTGGCTTTGGGTTCCATGGCCGGGCAGCCTAAGAGAAACCAGAATCCATTCCCAGGCCGCTGGACGTCAGGTCTTGCTCCCTTGGTGGGGACAGCAGTTCCTCCATCCCAAGGCCAATGCTCAACCCGAGCAGGCCCAGGAGGGCGGGTCAGCCCGAGAGATTCCCAAGGGGCCCTCAGAAGCAGAAGCGCTCTGGGGAGAGTTCTCCCTTCCTCTGGCAGAGACCAGAGGGAGGAGGAAAGGACGGCAGCAGAACGTGCAAATTGGAGGCTGATATTGAATTGCAGCAAAGTGAGCAGAGGATTAAGTGCCCCGCCTGGACCCACCCCAGAGAATACCAAGGCCTGGGCCAGCTCTCGTGAGAAGCTGGCAGGCCCAGTACCAGGCGGAATTGTGGTCCAATGAGCAAGGGTCATGAGGCGGATGGCTGGGCCCACAGGCAGGAAGACACCATTGTTTTGGCTGAGGCCTTCCTTTCCTGGCCCTCCACCTCTGGCCTGGGCATCCCATATGCACAGACCTCCTCCTGAGTTCTGGGGACAGAGCTGGGGGGATGAAAGCCAGGCTGAGATGCTGTCCCAGGACCTGCCTTCAGGGAGCACAGAGGAGAGGGGGTTAGGAACACACACAAACTCCCAGGATTCTGGGGCTTGGGGTGGGGGAGACTGCCTTGACAAAGTCAGGGAAGGCTTCCTGGAGGAAGAGGAAGGGTGTGGGGTTGGGTTGGGACCCAGGAAGACCTGAGTTTGAATTATGGCTTAGCTACTTCCTAGCTTTTTGACCTTGGGCAAACAGTTCATTCTACAAACATTTTTTTGAGCATCTACTCCATGCCAATCACATGTTAAGTGTTGGGCCTACAAAGGTGAATTGGATACATTTCTGGTCCTCAGAGGTTAAGTAAATCATCTGGGACAGGATGATCGGTGCTGTCATGGAGGTGAAGCAGGGTGCTGGGGGCAGGGGCAGAGGAGGTGGTATCCAGCTTAGCATCCTTGAGCCTCCCTTGACCTAATCCATAAAGTGGGGTGGTACCCACTTCACCACAACATTGAGACGATTGGTTGAGAGAAGGAGCGTGAGCTTGGCTCAGTGCCTCGCTCAGTGGACAGGCAGGGCAGGCCTTGAGGACAGGCATAAGGCTGACAGAGACCGGGGCCTGGGGGGACCCGAGGGGATGTGGTGCCTGGTGGGAGGAAGGCCTGATGGCACGGTGCGGAGGAGAGGGACCCTACGCAGAGTCTCAACAGAGCCCTGTGGGTGCTGAAGCCCACGGATGCTGGAGGCAGACACAGGGGAGCCGGGGCAGTTCTGAGTGGAGTCAAACAGGTTTGGGTGACCTTTGCAGGCAAGGTCGTGGGGCGCTGCCAGCAACAATTCTAACTCTTTACCGCCCCTTCTCTGACAATGTCCCCAATGCAGCTGGCCCTGATGTTCGCAGCTCCTCTCTCTCCCTGTAGGGCAGAGACACCAGCTCCCCTGGGCCAGCTGGCAAATACTTTCTCCCTCTGCCCACCAGCCCTGAGGGAGGAGCCTCCCAGGGAGCGATGGGATCACCAAGACACTGCAGCTCTTCAGGGCCTCTAGCCTAGCCAGCCTCCCCCAAATGTGATGGGGGGATGAAGTGGGGACTAGGAGGAGCTCAGGTAAGCAAGGAGCAGTATGCCCTCCTGCAGCTCCTCCTCCCAGCCGGTCCCCCCTCCTGCTAGCACACACAATGGCTCCCAGCTGCCCTCCTGTAGGGAAGCGTTATTAACCTGCAGCCTGGGCTTCTCCATGCTGCAAAGCTGTATGGGACTCCAGTAGTCAGCTTGTCCAGCCCTCCCCCTGGTGCACAAACTCCTGCCACAGCTTCCCTGGTGTTTGCTCAGCCTTTGTTGGACTCCTCCAAGCAACTGGGAACTCACTACTTCACAGGCAGGATTTTTAGAAAGGTGTCCCTGCCACAGCCCCTTGCTCACACCCAATCCTTTTCAAGCAAGGACAAACTTGTTCCTGACCCCCCTCACCCCACCAAGGCGCAAATGCACATCCCCTCTCTCCACTCAAGTTCTGAGAATCAACTGCTCTGCCGAATCAGGTCCCTGAGGAATGCCATGTGGCCACAACATAGAGGATGCAGGGCAGGGCGCAGGTGGGCTTGAAGGCACAAGAGCTGGTGGTTTTGCTCATTTAGCCACTCGAGAAACATTCATTGAGCACCTATAACTTGCCAGGCCCTGTGCTGGCGCTGGGGTTGCGACAGCGAGCAGCCCCAGATACGGTCGCTGCCCTCTGAGAGTTCACAGTCCAGAGAAGGAGCCAGACGCTGAATGGATCGTCACAAGCGTCTGAGTGCACCCCGCGGGGTGATGGGCCTGAGAAGGGTGGTATGGAGCTGTGGGAGGCCTTCCCCAAGAAGAGAGAGATTTTTAAAACAAGATTAGGAAGCAGTGTTTTTCAAACCGTGAGTGGCAACCTATTAGTGGGCCATGAAATCAATCTAGCAGTTGTGACCTGAATTACCTTTTTAGTGAAATAGACTAGAGGAATTTAAAACACTGCATTTAGGGAGTATTGTTTGATGAAATGTTACTATCATCTATCTATCCATCTACTGAAATAATGTGTGTGGGTTAGGATATTAAATGTATTTCTTTCCGCAGGCCTCGATCAAAAAGGTTTGAAAGTCAGTCACCTGGAGTTTGAGGAAGAGTCAGCCATGAGGAAATGGTGGTGACACATGTTCCAGGCAGAAGGAACAACACATACCAGGGCCCAAAGATGAAGGGGTTGGAAGGAGGACATGCCGAACCTGAGGTTGGGCCTCGTCCTGGGGGCAGTGGGGAGCTATGGGAGGTTAGGTGAGAGCCCATCTTCTTCATCCCCGGGCCCCACCCCGTGGGCAGGAGGGAGACGGCAGGAAGCTGTCTTTGTGTCTCCCCAGGAGCCTGGACCCGTGATCTTCTCTGCCTCCACCTGGACCTTGGCAGTCACCACGGCCTGGCCTGTGAGGGAGGGTTTGATGGAGGAAGTCAGCCGAACACTGAGAGAAAAGCCTGAATTTCTGGATCACACAGACATGTCTTCATAGCTTGTCTCCACTATTTACCAGGCTAGTGATTTTAGGCTACTTTTTTTTTTTTTGCAGGGAAAGTTTCACCCTGAGCTAACATCTGCTGCCAATCTCCCTCTTTTCTCTTTTCCTCCCCAGAGCCCCAGTCCATGTTGTAAATCCTAGTTGCTGTTCTAGTTCTTGTATGTGAGCCGCCACCACAGCAACTGACAGGCGGGCGGCGTGGTTCCGTGCCCGGGAAATGAACCTGGGCCACTGAAGCAGTGAGACTGCCAAACTTTAACCACTAGGCCATCAGGGCTGGCTCTTAGGCAACTATTATAATCTCTCTGTGCCTCAGTTTCCTCCTGTGTAAAATGGGGCTAATAAGACTCATCCTCAAAAGTTCTTGTGAGGATTTAGTCTATAACCCAGATGTCCCCATGCCTCCAGGCCTCTGGAATCCCCCTTTGCTCTCACATAGAAAAGGGTGGCCAGATTCAGCAAATACAAATAGAGGACACCCAGTTAAACTTGAATGTCAGATGAACAACAAATGTTTCAGTATAAGTATTGCCTCAAATATTGTTTGGAATATGCTTATACTAAAAAATTGATTTGTTATTTATCTGAGACACAAATGTACCTGGGCATCCTGTATGTCATCTGGCAACCCTACGTAGACATCCAATGGCTCGCGCTCTGTCCCTGAACGGCACAGATCCGACACCGTGGGATACCTCTGACCTGAGGGGCCTGAGCCCCAGTCTCCCACCTCTCCCACGAGCCGCTGCTGGGGCTGCTCTCTTCACTCTGCCCCGCATCACCTGACTGTGGATCTGCCCTGTCCGTTCTCCGTCATTTCCCAAAGTTTCAGCCTCACAGGCTGTGGTGTGTGACCCACTTTTTCCGACCTTGTGGGAGAATGGAGGGCATGTGCAGCTCAGCTCAAAGCAGGAAACACCCTCATACTAGCTCTCAGACAGCAGTGGTCCTGATTCTGTCACTGTGCTCCCACATGGGGCATCTGCAGTAGCCACAGCTCCCCATAGACACCCTCCTCCTATCTCCGCTTTTCCAGGGTCTCAGCCCGCTTCTTTAGGTCACCAGCAAACAATACCCAGATCCTCGTTTCTTTATTATTCAGTCTTTTCACGTTCTTTCCGACTTCTTCCCATCTTGATTATTTCAGGGAGTGACATAGGGATTCATTCCACAATCGAAAAAGTCCTCTTGAGGCCAGACTCCTGAGTTTTTTATTCTGCTTCCCCACTTACTAGCTGTGTGACCTCAGGAAAATTGCTTAACCTCTCTGCCTCATTTTCCTCATCTCTAGAAATTGAAATGACAATATTTAACTCATAGGATTGCTATGAGGATTAAGAGAGTTAACACATGTAGCAATGTCTAGAGCAGTACATGACATAGTAAGCACTAAATATGCGTTTAATATCATAACCACTTATTTCATCAATCCTAAGGTATGCTTTTTTTCTCATTTTAATGTCTCTTACAATCGTGGTTTCTTACAGCAGCTGGGAGTGGTTGTCACTACCTGTGCATACCTAAACCTGGTTGGGGGAATTCCATGCCTTTTCATTCCTACTTCTGTTCAATTTAATTGCTATTTAAAATGCCTTCAAAAAGGTTACACTGCGGTTTACAGCTAAACAAAGTTATTATGTATACAGAAAGTTGTGAAAACAGAGGAGACAGCAAGAATTCGATATTAGTGAAGCAAATCGTTGTCACTGAAGAGTGACCACAATGCCATATTTTCTTGCAAAACAACTGCCAATTATTTTATGACACCTAGGAAATGAAGAGCCTCACAAGTGGATGAAACTGTGTTATACTTTATCACTGAGGAGAGGGCAAAATGAGTGCCAGTCACGCGTGAAGCGAGAAAACACCTGTAATAAAACTTACAGAATGGGTATCTGAGGCTTGGAAAGAAATTCCGGAAACTACAGTGGACAATCTTGTACAAAATGGCACATCACTGCATGCCTGATGGCACAGAGGGTGATGCTGTGTAGAAATGCATCGAGCGCTCTAAAAAGGGATTTAGGAAAGTTGAATTCTGAATGTGAAGAAAATTTAGGATTATTTTAGCCAATTTGTTTTGCCTATAATTTCCTTTTTTATGCATGCACAGAATGATTTTGACTTAAAAAAACTGGTATCTAAATAAATCTGAAAGACTTCTTTCAATAAGTACAAAATAAAAATTGGTAAGAAAGCATTTTGGGAATCATTTTCCTTTACTGACTTTTAAAAATTATTTTTAATTGTGGTAAAATACACATGACAAAAAACTTCCCATCCTAACCATTTTTAAGGGCACAGTTCAGTGGTATTAAGTACATTCAGGTTGTCGTGAAACCATCGCCACCATCCACCTCCAAGAAAGCATTTTTTTCACACTCTATTAGTAGTGCATCCTACAACTGATGGCACCTTGGGCCTCATAAGATGCTGTGTAGCAGTCACTGTAGACAAATACAGCCCTCCCCTCGAGGGAGCGCCACCGCCCACCGGGAACCACAGCTCGAAACCCGCCAGCTTTGACAGAAACACCTGCTTCCTCCCTGGCTCAAAGGGAAAGCACAGCATAGCAGGGGCCCAGACGTGGTTGGTGCCCTCCTGTCCTCCCAGACTTGGACCCAGACCAAAACGTGGGCAAGTCGCAATCTCTCCAGACTTCATGTTCTAATCTGTAAAATGAGATCCACAAGCTGGATGATCTCTAAGATCCCAATGGGCTCTAAATTTATGACTGTGTGACTGAACGACCACACACACACACACAAATTTGGGTTGGGGATCAATGGGCTACAGAGAGGAGCTGTGACACCTCTTCTGGGCTTTCAGGAAGTGAGAGATTTTCACTTGACTAGGTTAGGAGAGGTCCTGCCCAGAATCAAAGGTCAGTGGGTCACTCTCTCTCAAGATCACGGACACCTTGACCAAAGAGGAGAGACCAGAAAGGGTACGTGGCCCATCCAAGAGCACACAGCAACTCAGTGGCTAAGGGTGAATTTGGAAACCATCATCACAACTTCATCTCATGTAAGACCTGTGGGGAGGGTCTTCCAGGACCCGGCGAGGCTCAGACCTGAACTTAGCCTGCTTTGGTGTGGGGAGGGTGTCCCAGTGTCAGGAGAAGTGATTGGTGAAGCCACAGAAAGAGGGAGAGGCGAAAGCATGTGTCCTGGGTTGGGGCAGAGGCTTGACCATGCCAGACCCTCTGGGGCTTCACCTCTTTCAGGTTGCTGAGTCTGAGGTGGGTTCCACAGCCCCTTCACCAGACAGGGTTTGGGACCACCCCCCCCCCCCCACACACACACACACACCTTGCCCTCTGAATGTCTTCCTAGAGCATTTGGAATGCCTGAGGCTGGGGAGAGGAGGCTGCGGGCTGAGTGCCAGTGTGCCAGGTAGGAGGTCTTCGTTGGAAAAGGAGAGCGGGGTGGGCAGGTCCAGGGAGCTTGGCCTGGAGTCATCAGAAATCTACCGGTGCTGGAATCAGAGTGGGCAGGTGGGGTGGGGAGTACGAAGTCCATGATCCCCACCCCAGACTCCAGTCCATTTGGATTCCTCTCAGCCTCTTGTGGGAGGTAGGGGTGGAGCGGGGAGTCATCCTCATTCAAGAGAGAGTGAGCATCCACCCCGCTGGCAGGCACCGTTCTAGGCCCTGGAAATGCATCAGAGAACGAACCCCCCAAGAATCCCTGCTCTTGTGGAGCTTCATTTCTGTTTGGGTCATTTTCTTCTTTCTTCCTTCCCCTCCTCCTCCTCTTCCTCCTCCTCCTCAACAGCAGGATTCACAAATCGTGATATACATTTGTATGATGCATTCTCTATTGCAAAATACTTTCCCATTCTTTATCTTACTCCATCCTCAAGACAACTCTATGGGGTAGGCATCATTACACCCATTGTCCAGACAAGGAAACTGAGGCTCGGAGTATGACTTGGCAGTGTAGGGTGTGGTGGAAAGCTCTCCAGATCAAGTTCCAGTCCCAGCTCAGCCACTAACTTGCTGGACCACCTTGGATAAGTCACTCGCCTTCCCTGGGCCTCAAAGTCCCTCCATGATACAACTCAACGGGCTCCATTCTACAGTCTCCAATCCCTCCCAGATTTCCATTCCTGGGATTGTGACAGGCCCAGGGACCTGCTGGACAGGAGGTGGAGCAGGGTCCAGAAGCCAGTCCTCCTGACCCCACTCTAAGCCCGACCCTGCCTTTGGGTCCCTGGGAAAGGGAGCAAGGCTGGAGGGATTAGGGAAGAGCAAAGAGTGGGACCTAGGGACTCCTAGACCTATAAGTCTCCTAGACGCCAGGCCAGAGCAGCATTGATGGCAGAAGGTGGCACTGCCCAATACTGGGCTGAGCGGCCACCGAGGCCAGAGAGTCACTTGTTGAGCATTGCAGCTGCCCTGAGCCTGCACAGCTCACTGCCCCACAGAAATGTCCTCCCCCTGCAGCCTGTGTGACTCTGAGCTCCGGGGGGTACCTAGAGCCTATCACAGCTTCTGGGACCCTGACGTGAGTTTGGGCCCCAGACCTCCTCTCCTCCTCAGAGTATAAATAATAATTTGTATAAATACTACAGACTATAAATAATACTCTCAATAATAGCTGATATTAACTGACAACTTACTGTGGGCCACATGCTGCTGAGCACTTTACATACATTTTTAAATTTCATCCAAACCCCTAATTCCATGAGGTAGGTTTATTATCCCCTTTTTACAGACAGACAAGAAAGAGTAAGTCACAGATTGGACCAGGGTGATGCCAGAATGGAAACCCTCAGCTTCCTCAATTGACCCCAGGTTGACTCCATCAGCCAACGTCAGGGTCCCAATGTCATTGAAACCACCCCCTGCCTCCAGGCTATGGGAGCTGCTATTTGGCTGGGGCTCCAGGGAGAAGGTGAAGCTTATGGGTGACTGACTACAAGAAAGCAAGCACAGAAGAGACACCAAACCTTTATGCCTTGGAAGGTTTGTCACAAGCCAACCAGTTGTTTTCCATCCCCTTCAAGAAGGAATAATCAGGGTCAGACAGCAGGAAGGTCTTCCCAATCACTAGAAGGGGTAGTGTTGACATCCTCTCTCATGGTCAGTTTTAGGTTAGGTGTTCCCCCACCTTGGCCAACAGATTGAGTTGGGGGTGGCGTGCGGGGTGGGGGTGGGTGCTGTTGGCCAATCCCCTACAGAAGTTCCCATTCACAGAACTGGTGGGGGTGGGGGAGGCCCTGGGGCAGCAGCCCTGGGGTAACCGAGGGAACAAACACGGAAAACCAGGGGACGTCAGTCCTTATCTGGAGCTCATTAATGGGGAACATTAGTCAGCTGTGAAGGCCAAGATGGGGTGATAGGCATGCAGGTGAGCAGGGGTGAGGAGTGGGGGCAGGAGGCAGCCAGAGGGGAGAAGAGGTTTGACCCACACTCCACTTCCGCCCCACGTGTCCAAATCCAGGATGGAAGGACCCTATAAATGCCCATGGCCCAGCCTCCCCAGAGATCCTGAGAGAGAGAGAAAGAGAGAGAGAGGGGGAGACGGCCACAAGCTTCCTGCCCCTGAGACTGCTGGGCCAGCCCACGGAAGGGTCCACAGCATGTGGGAGCTCCGGTCCATAGCCTTCTCCAGGGCCGTGCTTGCAGAGTTCCTGGCCACACTCCTCTTCGTCTTCTTTGGCCTTGGCTCAGCCCTCAACTGGCCACAGGCCATGCCCTCTGTCCTGCAGATTGCCATGGCCTTCGGCCTGGCTATCGGCACCCTGGTACAGGCTCTGGGCCATGTCAGTGGGGCCCACATCAACCCCGCCGTGACTGTGGCCTGTCTGGTGGGCTGTCACGTCTCCTTTCTCCGAGCTGCCTTCTATGTGGCTGCCCAGCTGCTGGGGGCCGTGGCAGGGGCTGCTCTACTCCACGAGATCACACCACCCGACATCCGAGGGGACCTGGCTGTCAACGCAGTGAGTAGCCAGAACTTGGTCCCTTCCACAAGGGGCAGGTCCTGGGGAGTCCTTTGTAAAGGATGAGATGGGAGGGGGCAGATCTGGGTAAGGGTTTGGATGGGGAGAGAGAAGCAGAGAGAGGGAAGGAAGGGGGGAGAGAGAGAGGCTGGAGCCAGGAACACAGCTGCCATAGGAGAAGCAGGATGGAAGGAGCAATGTCAGAGCGGAGGCAGGATACACTCGGGGCTGCTGGTCCCTTCTGCTCTGAGCCTGTGGAGGAAGAGCAGTGTCAAGGTTTCCGTCAGACTTCACACCTGCAATACAGTGAGCACTGGGCCAGAACTCAGCAGAGGACAGAGTCCCAAAGCACACATGCTGTCTGGGCTGGGAGGAAGCTCAGAGTGCTAGTCACAGGGTCTTCTTCAGGGAAGAAGGACCCAACATTTCTTCAGCATCTACTGTGTGCGGGCTTCATGGCAGGTGCTCCTCCCGAGCCACACATTGACACCTTACAAGGTATGGATGCGTATATCCTTTTCTAAAGAATATGGAACTTGAGGCTCAGAGAGGGGAAGTGACAAGCTGAAAGTTATAGTTTGTCAATGCTAGAGAAAGCACCAGAACCCAGGGGAAAGCTGAAGGGGCAAGGTCTCTCCAGACCCTGGAGAAGGTCCCGGAGCCCATGAGTTCACAACTGATTGCAGGAACAGTGGCTACTCGGCACCTTGGGCACTTGGGGGGCTGAGGCTGATGGTCCTCTCCCCCCCTCCTGGGTCTGTGCAAGGACTGGGCACCTGAGGGTATGGGCGGGGAGGGATGGTCTGTGTCCCCTCGACACAACTCTCACTCCACCCCCCATCCCAAGCCAGGACAGCAAGTGCCTCTGTCACGCCTTGGTCTCCTGCATCTCCTGGTCTGCTCTCTCCCTGAACCATTGGATGAGAGCTCTGATGTCTCTGTGGCCATCTCCTGTTCCTCCTGAAGGCCATCTCACAGGTGGCCTTCCTCATGCAACGGGCAGAGGAAGGCCATCTCACAGGTGGCCTTCCTCATGCAACGGGCAGAGGTGTCCCAACTGGGGAACTTCTCTCTTCTTCAAAGTGGAAAATACAATGAGGCTTGGGGCTCAGGGCCAGGAAAAGGCTAGAGTGGCCATAGTGGTGAACAGACTGAGGAGCGTGACCATTTCCATGAAGAATGAAATTAGTCCAGTTTGCAGCGAGAAGAGGTCCAGTTAGACTGGAAGAGGAACTGCCTGAGAGCATGGCCAAGAAAGTCTCAGAATGTGTGGCTGGAATCTCCTCTGTAGCAGGGTAATGGGAGTGCTAACATGCCATGGGGGCACTCAGTCCTGCTCCTCTGTCATTTCACAGTTGACTGGGGCCCTCAGAAGGGAAGGGTTTGGGAAGTCTCCCCCAAGTTACTGCTCAGCACTTACCATCTTGAGAAACTGGGGAGAACCCTGTCTAGCTGGAAGTGGGCAGCAACGGGGCTAACTAACCCTGAGGCTAGAGACAGCTAGAGGATCCCTCAGGCTGTCCCAGGTGTCCTCTGAAGTCACCGGAAAGGCTAGCCTGGCCACCAGCAAGTTACCATTGATGAGCACCTGCTCTGTGCCAGACCAGATACCATCTCACTCTGGGCACGACTATAAAGCGAATTGTGTGATCCCTCCACCCTTAGTGGTAAATTGAGGCTCAGCATTCAATGGACTCCAATCACTGAACCAGTAAGTGTGAGCACCTGGAGATGGACGCAGGGCTGTCTGATGCCAAACCCCCATCTGCACTGGCTCCCTTAGAGCAGCCATTGACCAGCAGGAGTGGGGCTGGGGTTCTGCCCTTCTCATTCCAGTGCTCACACAGTCCTTTATAATCCATTTTGTTACCCCCATTTTACAGAAGGACAAACTGAGGCTGAAGTAAATAGGGTCCCACAACAAGTCAGAGGCCTCCGAAGTGTCTACCTTCAAAGCTCTTTTCACGGCCCCCTACTAGAGGCTCTGACATTGGACCACAGCAGGATGGATTGAGGTTAGATCCTAGAGAGACCCAAGAGTGCCAGCTCGATGGTTAGGACACAGGGTGCAGGTTCAGGGCCTGGAGAAGAAGCGTGGGAGGTGAGAGCTGTCACAGCTCCGTCTGGTGCGGTGCCCAGCCCCGAAGGGCAGGGCGTAGGGCACAGGATGACGAAACCCAGGGAGAAATCCAGTGCTGGGCGCGGCTCTGTTATGAAATCACCTCTCTGCTCAGCCCCAGGTTCTCTTGTTACCCAAGGCAGGGTCTGCTGGGACCATGGGCACCCCACGTGGGTGTGGAGGCATTGCAGTACCAGGCTCCAGGACCCTCACCACAACCTCCATAGGATGTGCAGGGAGCAAATCCACAGGGCAAAACTGAGGGCTGAAACACAGTGGGGGACAGGCAAGGTCAAGGGGAACGGGCAAAGGTTAGAGGAAAGAGGGATGCTGGATTTGTGGGGGGAGAGGCACACTAGGACCACCCTCAGACTCAAGTCCCTAGATCCTCTCCCTGGAAGCCCTTTGACCACAGGAAGAAAGACCACAGGCCACTCATTATCCCAGCATCTTATGGCCCAAAGAGAGAGGAAGGCCTTCCTGTTACCTGGCCTAAAACTTCTTGCTGCAATCAAAACTTCTTCCCTTCTTGTTCTTCAGGAAACAGAAATTCTGGATCTCAGCAGCCTTTTCCTCTCACACTGTAGGCACACAACCCCAGCCCCCAAATCAAATGGGCTATGGAGTCAGTTTTCCTACCTCTGGACTAGGGACCACAAGAAGCTGTCAGTAGTTTGGGCAAAGGCAGCTGGTGAGCCCAGGTGTTCTGGCTCCCAGCCCTGAAGCCTCTCTGGAGCCTTGACTGCAGGTGGGCAGAGAGACGGAGTCCACGTGGGAGCATGCTCAGTGTTCCCCCACCGATCCCCTCTCTGTCCCCAGCTCAGCAACAGCACAACAGCTGGCCAGGCCGTGACTGTGGAGCTTTTCCTGACCCTGCAGCTGGTGCTCTGCATCTTCGCCTCCACCGATGAGCGCCGTGGAGACAACCTGGGCACCCCTGCCCTCTCCATCGGCTTCTCTGTGGTCGTGGGCCACCTCCTCGGGGTAGGTCATGGCCACTGATTCCAGCCTGCCTGGAGGGACCAAAGAAACAGGCACACAGACCACTCTAGAGACAGATACACAAAACCCCCAAAAGTGGCAGACACAAAGACCCCCAGAGGGACTGCTACACAGAACTCCCAAGAGGGACAGATATGGACATAGTCCCAAGGGTTTGACTCCCAGATAACACTCCAGCCTCAAAGGAATACAGAGCCCTGTAAATATAACATGAACTCAATGGTCCATCGCCTGGAGTCCCTTTAGGTTGTGGCCAACCTGGAGAGGGGCACAAAGTCTCCTGCCCTGTCCTCACCTCTCTCCCCTCCCTGACCCCTCATCCCATTGCAGATCCCCTACACTGGCTGCTCCATGAATCCTGCCCGCTCCCTGGCTCCAGCTGTCATCACCGGCAAGTTTGATGACCACTGGGTAATGGCTGAAACCTCCCCGCCTTCCCCTCCCCCAGAAACCCATCCTGGCATGTGCTGGAACAGAGCTAGGAACGGGCACAGCAAGCCCCCTACACTCCTCCTCCTGGGGCCCTGGGGAGCCTTGGGTTCCACCCTTCAGTTCTGATGCCTGAAGACTCAGTTTCCGCATTTATAAATGAGGATCATAGCAGTCCTTGCCTCGTTGGCTTTTTGGCAGGGAAGCTACTGGCATAAAACAGATAACACAGAGCCTTAGAACTGGATAAACGGTGGTGTCTATATGAGCTAACACATTTTTATGATTTAGCACTTATCTAGTGTTTTGTATGTGCCAGGCCTTATTCTAAGCACTTTGCAAATATTAATTCCTATAGTTTTCACAACAACCCTAGGAGGTAGGTATTATTATAATGAAGGGAAATTGAGGCACAGGCAGGATAAGTGACTTGTCTAAGTTCACCTGGGCGGGCAGCTTCGGAATTTGCAACCTTAGCCCTCAAACTAACCTGTCTTCCCCAACACTCCTGTCATCACTAATTATGCAAAGACGCATTTGATTACATTGATCGCGTGAGACCCCCTTCCAACACCAAGTGGGGAGAGGAGCACGTCCCCGGGCCCAGAGGGGCGTGGTCGAGTCGGGGCTCAGCCCCTCTCCGCTCGGCCCGCAGGTCTTCTGGATCGGACCCCTGGTGGGTGCCATCCTGGGCTCGCTGATCTACAACTACCTGCTGTTCCCGCCCGCCAAGACCCTGCAGGAGCGCCTGACCGTGCTCAAGGGGCTGGAGCCAGACGCCGACTGGGAGGAGCGCGAGGTGCGGCGGCGGCAGTCAGTGGAGCTGCACTCGCCGCAGAGCCCGCCGCGGAGCTGCAAGGCCTGAGCGCCCGGCCCCGAGGCCCCGGGCTCCGGGGCGCCGCCACCCCCGCCCCGAGGCGGAGGGGTCGTCCCCGCCCCGACTCTCCCCAGGTCCGAAGCTGGCCCCCAGTGCAGAGTAGCTGTTGCCAGGACGTGCGCGGCCACAGCCAGGGCGGCGGGGGAGGCGGTGAGCCTGGCAGATTCCCTGTCCTGAGGCTGCACGTGGCACGTGGTCGCCCTCTGGCCCCTTGCAGGGAGCTGGGGACTTGGGGACCGAGCCGGGGAGGGAGGGCGAGTGAGCAGGCAGAGGAAGGTTCTGGAGAGCCTGCTCGCGGTACTAGGTGGGGTAGGGGGGAAGAGTACGGAACCCGCCTTGGGGGTCGGTCTGGGAATGGCCCAAGAGTTTTGCTCGTGTGCAAGCCTGGTCTGTGTTCATCCCCGAGTGCCTCTGTCCTCATGTGCAGGGTTGTGCATGGTCCTGAGTGTGCACAGGTGTGCCTGTGGTGGTGCCAGTGTGCCCTGGGGGGCGACCTCTCACTCCCGCCCGTGACCCCTTCCTTCTCCACCTGCAATAAATCCACTTCCTCTGCAATGGATGAGTCCTTGCCACCAGTCATCCCCAGGAGCAGGGAAGGGGGGATCCTGGAGGCTGCTTTGAGAAGGTACTTCCATCCTCTACCCTGCCTCTCCTCAAAAGTCCACCTACACCCCAACGCTGGGCCCTAAGACTTGCCAGGACCCGTTGCTAGAGGCAGGGAGGCATCAACCAGAGACAGGCCCCCGGAGAAGTGGCCTCTGGAAAAAAGGAAAGTTGGATGAACAAGGACCTCCTTTCTGCCCTAAAGGAGGACCTCTCCAAAACAGGAAGCAGGTGTGTGTGTGTGTGTGTGTGTGCACGCATGCCAAACATGTGCATGCAACCCCCATGGGGGGGGGGGGGTGTTTCCAACCTAGAGATTAGCTTCCCACTGTAACAGAGAAAACAAAAACCTTTTGTGGGCCTCTGGCCCTTGTCTCAGGAGAGGGGGAGATTTGCAACTAGACACTCCTGAAAGGAGACACTCAGTTTCGCAAGTGAGCCCTCTCACCCAGCAAACACCTACAGCTGGCTGGGCAAGGCGGTCAGGCAGGCACCCACAGGCAGCAGGCAACACCCCTCCATCACCCATGCCACCTCCGGCCCCCAACCCCAGGCAGCAGCTCTTCCTCCCCAGGAATCTCTCCTCCCCTCCTTCCCTCTATTCCTGCTTCCACCACAGGACAGTTATTATGGAGAGAGTAGCCTAGCGCTGGGACGAGAGAAGAGAAACAACTTGT
Organism: Equus quagga; assembly: GCF_021613505.1. Taxonomy (NCBI): domain Eukaryota; kingdom Metazoa; phylum Chordata; class Mammalia; order Perissodactyla; family Equidae; genus Equus; species Equus quagga. The sequence goes on along the minus strand of NC_060267.1, from coordinate 18,191,038 downwards.
CGAGGCAGAGGCAGGTCTGTGTCTAGAACCCGGGCTCCTAAATTTCCAGGCCAGTGCAGTGGTTCTCAAATGAGATTAACTGGGATTAAGTGAGATGGTGCATGTCAAGATGCTGTGTGAACTGTAATTCCTCATACCATTACCATGCATTATTGGAATCATTACATTATTTCTGCTTCCTAGGGGGAGAACACAGAAGGGACATGACACTGGGCCTCCTTTACCTCCTTTAGTTGGTTGTCAAAGCAGAGGAGAGCCCTGGGGCCCCAAGGTGCAGGCAGAAGGAGATGTGCTTAGGGATGGCCCCTTCTTGATCCAGCCCCTTAACTTTTCCTGACTGCAAGTGCACAATGGGTCTTCTCCACCTTCCTTCCTCCCACCACCCAGACCATCCATTCTCTACCCACTTCTCCAGCTGCTGCATAGCTAACCTAAGAATCATACCTTGAGCTCCCTTCTCCAGGATCTCTGTTGCCTCCATGCTTTCAAGGTTTTATCTGGGTCTGTCCCACACTGCACCAAGCACCCACTGTGCACCAGAGTCTCCAGCCCCTTCCTCCCCTCCACTCCCGTCGGAGATGGACTGTTTATGAGGAACGTCTCTGTAATTGTCTCTTTCTCTACGTCTTTTCTGTCTTCCTTAACCAAAACTCCCTTTAGGGTCAGAAAAAGTTTCCCTGGGCCATAGGTGCTATGGCCGTGATTCTCTCAAACCCCCAAAGACCTGGCCTCCCTACTGGGGGAGGGGTTGAGTCAGAGACCAAAGTGACCTGGGGGGCTGTTCTCCTGGTAGCTGAGTATCCTTTCCCTGGAAGTTCAGAGGCAGCGAGACACTGAGCTGCGAGCCAAGCCGGGTTGTCTCAGGCCCCTCATCCCCACTCCATCTCACCCCAACAGATCCCTCTAGAAGTTGCCAAGAATTTCTCTCTCTGTCTGTTCCACTTCCTGCATTCCATCTCCCTCAAAACTAAATGTGAGATCCTGCCACTTCCAGCCCCATTTGCCCAGATTGGGGTCACTGAAGTCAGAGGTCAAAGCAAGATTCAAAGTGATGGGGGTGGAGAGGAACTGACACCTATTAAGCATCTCTTGTCCCCCAGCCTCTGTGCTGGATGCTTGACAAGTGCTAGCTCATTTAATCCTCCTAAAACTTCAGACAGGTTAGGGAAGGACAGTGGCCCCAGTCATGCTCGGCATAATGATGTTTCCGTCAACAATGAATTTCAGTCAACAGTGGACCCCATATACAACGGTGGTCCCATAAGATTCGTACCACATAGCCTAGGTGTGTAGTAGGCTATACCGTCTAGTTTTTTACACTCTATGATGTTCACACAAGGACAAAATTGCCTAACGACGCGTCATTAAGTGACACGTGACTCTTTAAGAAATGTGGCAGGTAACTTGAGACAAGAGGTTTGACAGCATAGGCGATTCTGACCCTCCTATCTGGGCAACTAAGTGGTCATTCTGGATAATTCCAAGCCAGGACCACCGTGGACTCAGAGCAGAGCTGCTCTTACCAAAGGCTCAATCAGGACCCACTGTGCCCAGCCCTGTACTGTACTGTGATTATCTCCCAACCCTGTAGGATAGGCAAAGCAAATACTATTCTCCCCATTTCATAGATTAAGAAACTGAGGCTAAGAGACTCATCTAAAGTCACACCGCAGTATGTAGTGGAACCAAGACTTGAACTCAGGCCTTCTTATTCAAAATCCCATGATCTTTCCACTAAAAAGTCAGAGGAGACCAGGTCTGTGCTGAGGCAAGTCCTAGGCCCCTGCCAGAAGCCAGAACACACAATGGGGCCTGTCCAGCCCAGCCTGCTGTCTTGTGGACACAGGGCCTGGGGGAGGGCCACGGCAGGGTAGGGAAAAAAATGACAAAACATTTGGCTGGTTTCTGCCTTTGCAGAGAGCACTCAGTCTGGAGGAGGGTGGAGGTCAGACACACCCCAAACCAGACAGAGGCAGGGCACATGGAGGAAGGTGGAGAGGCCTCTAGCTCCCCAAGCTGGGGACAAAGAAGCCTCTGAGCCAAAAGGAGGAGGTGGATGACCACTGAGTCCCAGCAGCATCCATTCCCACATTTCCACTTTGTGCCGGATGACTGTGTACCTACTAATGTTGCTTTGATGTTGTTCTGTATCTCTCAGCGGTGATTCTGTATATGTGCAATGCTTCCCAGCCAGGCTGTAAGCCCTTCGGGGCAGGGCTCCTTCCAGTTCTTGGATGGCATTCTCCTAGCTATCCTCCCTCATTTGTCTTGTCTAGCACAGTGCTCTGCATATAGTAAGCACTCAATAAATGCTCATTTGCCAATAAGTGCTGTTTCTTCCACCACTTAGAAATGGTCAATACAGCCCAAGGTGCCAGGAGACAGACTTGGGTGGCTGGCATGTCATAAGCTCCCCAGAGTTGCTGTTAGGAATGGTGTAGAGGGGATTTCAACACTGAATAAGAAGCTCAACCAAGGTGGCCTGTGATGGCAAATTCCCACTGCCAACCCGGCCAGAATGGGCATCCTGGGCTTTGTGACCCAGGTGGCACCATGGAAAGAGAGGGCACCAAGATATGAGCAGGCTGTGTGGCCTCCAAAGAGAGCAAAGAACGGTCCCTTTTGGTCTGCTTGTCCTGGCTGTAGCGCCATGTTGGGAAGTCAGGGCAGGGACCTCCAGGGTGTGGGACAACACCGAACACTCCACATGTCCAAAATTGACCTCCTGCCCTTCTGCCCACACCTGCTCCTCCCACAGCCCTCTCATCTCAACTGATAGCAACTCCATCTTTCCAGCTGCTCAGGCCAAAGAGTTCGAGTCATCCTTGACTCCTCGTTCTCACATGCCAGGAGAGCTTCATCAGGGGATCCTGTCAGGTCTGCCTTCACAAGGGATCCAGAATCCCATTGCCATCCCCTTCAGCACCACCCCGCCTCAGGTCCAGGCCACCAGCATCTCTCCCTGGAGAGGCGCCTACTGGTCTCCCTGCTTCTACTCCTGCCCTTCCAGTCTCTTCTCAACACAGCAGCCGAGGGGTCATGCTAAAAACTTTGTTGGACCACGCTAGTCCTCCCCTCGATGGCTTCCTCGTTCTGTCCAGGGAATCCTGCAGGCCTTTCAGTGGTGCACAAGCTCTGCCCACTTCCACCACCTCTGTTCTAGCTCCCACTCTCTCCCTTGCTCCCCCTGCTCCAGCAACACTGGCTGCTCCCTCTGCCTGGAATGTTCTTCCCCAGATATGCACATGGCTCTTTCCCTCTCCTCTTCCAAGGCCTTGCTCAGATGGCACCTTCTCAATAAGACCCACACTGACACCCCATTTAAAATTTCCAAGAACCCACACTCCTACTCCAGCATGCCCAGTCCCCCTTAATGTAGTCTATTTTTCCATAGCACTTACAGATTCTGTCGTACTATATGATTTACATATGTCTGTTCTTTATTGTCTGTCTCTTTTCACTAGAATATTAGCTCCACAAGGGAGAGGCATTGTCTGCTAGCTCATGACTGTATCCCCAGTGCCTAGAACAGTGCCTGGTACATAGTAAGCGCTTAATAAATCTTTGTGGAATGAATGAATGAGGAGCCCCCGGGGCATCACCTGCTGCCAATTAACCTACCATTTCTGCCCCCGACCCTCAGTTGCTCCCAGGGAATTCCTACATCAGGAGAGGAGGAGAGTCTCTCCCTGACAGACTGTCATGCTCCCTGCCACAAAGGGGGGGGACCCATCTCCCAGCCCAGAGAGGTGCCAGGGAAGCATTCCTCTGGGGCTGGCAGGGCAGGGCAAAAACAACTCCAGGACATAGTAGCTCCAATAGTTTCTTGTGACAACCTGGGGACAGAGTGACCCTGATGGTTAGAGAGAGACGGAAGGGCTTCAAGAACAGGGCTAGGAAACGTAACCAGCTGCCCACTCTGAGCAGTCTTGACAGGTGGGGTCTCCTTCTTCAGCCACACCAGGCCCATTCCTGACAACCTCGTGGGTCACTGTGTGACCCTGGGCAAGGCAGTCACCTCTGAGTCTGGGTTCCTCACAGGTAGCTCAGAATTCAATCACACAGTGGAGCCCAAAGCCCTTCATTAGCTGTAAATGATTGGGCTCAAATCCTGAAGTAGGAGCTTCCCTTGGTGGCCCAACCTCCTGTGAGCACTGCCGAGTCCTGCCCTCTCCAAGACGATGGAGTTTGCGACCTATGATTCATGGAGACAGTGCCTGGGGAGAGAGGATGAGATAGAAGGTGAAAGGGTGCCGGCTGGAGGCAAGTTCCACTGTGAAGGGGCCTGGCCCCCAGAGGCCTCTGGGGTCATGAGGGTCATCGTTCCAGTCTGAGCCAGGCCTGCCCTTAGCCCTGAGCCCCAAGCCCAGATGAAAATCCTGTGTATATATCTGTCATGCTCTGCCAGGGCCAGGGCCCCAGGACCCACGGCCGAAAGGACAGACCTCCTGCCTAAAGAGGAGAGACTTAGGGGAGGAGCTGTTCCAGCGGGAACCTGGGGGCAGAGCAGGAACAACAGCGAGGTTTCTTTGGTCCCTGTTTTCTTTGGCCTCTTAGCTGCCACGGAGCCCAGAGCACGCTCCTCCAGGTCCTTGGCTTTCCTCCGGGCCCCTCCCTTTAGCCATGGCCTGACAGACTGACAGAGGAGCACCTGTTCTCTCCCTCTGCTGCACCCTCTGGCTTAGCTCCAAACAGAGCCCTCAGGGGGCTTTTAAAATTATAGTCGCAAGTGAGGAAACTTTACTGAGCCTTACTCTGCGCCAGGCACTGTGCTAAGTGCCTCCCAAGGACACATCATGCTGGTGGTGGGG
>NC_060267.1:18116024-18186127 GCF_021613505.1 Equus quagga | reverse complement strand
GGGTGGGGGGCAATCTTTAGTGTAACTCCACTCCTGGGATCCTGGGGCTGGGTCCCTACCCCTCCTCCAAGCCCTGGAGGGCCCTCCAGCCTCATTCCCCACATGCCTAACCTGGGGATGGGAAGAGGGTGGGGTGGGATGGCCGATGGAGAGCAGCTGGGAGCTCAGAGAGAAGGGGCAAGGACGGGGGGGGGGGGGGGGGGGGGGGGGGGGGAACTGGAAGAAAGTGTCACCCAGCCCGGGGGGGGGAGGACTTCACTTTAGAGGGACTGAAAAAGCCCAGATGTAAGAGAGGTAGACATGGAAAATGAGGCAGAGACAGAGAGAAACAAAGTCACAGAAACTGAGGCAGAGGAAAGGTGAAATAGAGAGGAGATAGAAACTGAGAGGTGAATAGAGAAACTGAGATGGAGAGGCCAAGGCTAAGACTGTGAGAGGAACGAAGGGGAAAAAACCAGGGAAATTGAAAAAGAGAGAGGGGAGAGAGGGAGAGCCTAAGAGACAAGCTGAGCCTGAAATGAGAGAGAGAGAGAGAGAGAGAGAGCGAGGAAGAGACTGACAGAGGGCACAGGACAGGGAGATGAAGAGAGACAAAACGTCTGGAAAACAGAGATGGGGGGGTTGGAGAAAGAGACAAGGAGAAAGAGGAGAGGCAGAGAGATTGCAAGAGGGAGAGAAATCAAGACTGAGAGGGAGTCTGAAGGAAGAAGACACAGACTAAACGGAGAAGGAGGAAGAGAGGGAGCAGGAGAAGGAAAACGGAGAGCCAGCGTGGGGGGCTTCTGGCAGGGAGGTGAGAGGGCGTGGAAGGGCAGTGGTGTGCCTGCACCCTCCCCGGACCCCACTCTGATCCTCTGCCCCAGTCCCAGGGCCTCTTCCCTGACCCCAAGCAAGATGGAACTGGGTATGCCCCCTCTCATACTATGGACAAAGTGAACTCCTGGCTCCCACCTCCTTCGGGGACTTGCTGGCATCCCCCAGAGGGCTGTGTTCCTAGAGGGGCTGGGACGGCAGCAGAGGAGAGGGCACCTCCTGGGGTCTGCCACCTTCTCCCAGGAGTGCCCGGCTACTGGGCGTCGAGGATCACCAAGCGCCAGGCAAGCTGGCACGGTGCTCCTTTTCCCAAAACGCCCCCGCTCCAAACCCGGAGGCTGCCTGGCCTGGGCAGGGGAGAGGCCCGGCCCGGCCGTCCGCCCCCGCCACCGGCCGTCGAGGAGCTGAGTGGCTCTGTCCTCAGGGAATCGCATCACTCCAGCTCACCGTGGGTGACGCCAGGTCAAGATGCTTGGGTCGCAGGAGGAAAAGGAGGAGCTGGACCCGGAGCCCGAAGAGAAGAAAAGGGGAAGACCACGGCTGGAGATAAAGGGCCAGCGGAGGCAGACGCCCAGAAGTCGGTAGGACCGGAGAGCCCGGCCCCAGCCCAGCGTCTCCGGGAGCCTGGGACCCACAGCGCGGAGGAGAGCTCAGAAGCAGCGCGGAGGAGAGCGCAGAAGCCGCCCAGAGTGCAGAGTCCACCATGCGCGGGTCCCCGGCCGCGGGGCCGGTCTACACCCCCGCCTGGGTGGCGTGGCCCGGGCGGGTCCGCTGCTGCTCCGTCGGGGGGGCGGGCGTCGGGCCGGGGGCACGCGGGACCGGGGACTGCGGCGAGCCCGCGGCCACGGCAAAGTTTCCACTCTGCGCGCCGCGCTGGCCCCCGGGCGCGGGAGCCGCCCACTGCCCCCCCGCGCTCGCCCCGCTCCCAGGCGCGCGCCGGGTATATAACGCACCCCTGCAGGGCCGGTTCCAGGCCGCTAGCCACGCAGTGGACGCCGGGGAGTGCTGCCCAGCGTCCGGGAGCCAGCCCGCCACCCCCTGCGCCCCCGCCTCCCCGACGGGCGCCCCCTGCTGTGGCCGCCGCCGCTGCCCCGCCTCCGAGGCCACCATGAAGAAGGAGGTGTGCTCCGTGGCCTTCTTCAAGGCCGTGTTTGCCGAATTCCTGGCCACTCTCATCTTCGTCTTCTTCGGCCTCGGCTCAGCCCTCCAGTGGCCGTCGGCGCTGCCCAGCATCCTGCAGATCTCGATGGCTTTTGGCTTGGCCATAGGCACCCTGGCCCAGGCTCTGGGGCCGGTGAGCGGAGGCCACATCAACCCCGCCATCACACTGGCCCTCTTTGTGGGCAACCAGATCTCCCTGCTCCGGGCTCTCTTCTACGTGGTGGCCCAGCTGGTGGGCGCCATTGCTGGGGCGGCCATCCTCTACGGGCTGGCGCCGCGCAATGCCCGGGGCAATCTGGCCGTCAACTCGGTGAGTGCTCACGGGGCTGAGGGTGGGACAGGGACCCTGGGGTGGGCTCCGGACCAGGCCACCGTACCCCATCTCAAGATTGGGTGTCACAGAGTGGGCCAGTGCACTCCCTTACCAGGAAGGCAGCAGCCCTCTAAGGCAAGGAAGATGAGTCTCCAGGCTGGCATGTGCCCCTACCCCCCTCCCTAGTTCATACCCGCCTCCTCTGCCCTCTCAGCTCCTGCTGCACCATCCTGGCCTCTCTCTTGGTGCCTACTCCCCCCCCGCCCCCCCCCCCCCCCCCACGCTTTCTTGCCCAAAACTTCTGCCTTTTCTCTTGTCTCATCTCTGAGTTCTGCCTTCCTCCTGGGCCCCTCACAGCTCCTGTCGGCTCCTCAGTGGAGTGGTTTCATGTAACCATCAGAGAGAAATGGGTTGTAATCCTGGCTTCAGATGACTCTGGCCTCTCTGGGTCTCATTTTTCTCAGCCATTATGTGGGGATGGTCGTAACCTACCACAGCAGGTGTCAAGGGGATTCCATTTAGAAACCATGCATGTGACCCCCGCCTAGAGCAGAACCAATGCGTAGGGTCTCTGTAGCTTCCTGCTCCTGGCCCCTTGCTGCCTCCTCCTCCTGAAGCCCCAGATTCAGCCCCCATGTCCCATGCAAACTGGGTTCATTAATCAAACACAGAGGAGGATTTTCTCGGCCATTGTCAAGCCGTGAGTCAGCCCCACCGGAGAGACGAGTTTGAAGTTGGCACTGGCAGCAAGTCAGGCACGGGCGGGAGGCAGGCTGGGGCAAACTGGGGTTTGCAGTAGGCAAACTGGGCATTGCCCACAGGAGAGAGGATGAATGCCAGCTTGTGGGGGTTGGGGACTGGGCAGAACCGTTGACAGGACTGTGTCCAGGAAAAGTTGCCCTCATGCTCTGCCCTTTTGCGATAGGCCTGAGCTCCAAGCTTTGTGTACACTGTGAAGTATGTAATCATTTCAGCAAACGACCTCCCTGATGTGACGTACTCAGGGCTGGGCTTCCAGGTGTCCTTAGAGGCCCAAAGCCCCAGGCCCCTAAGCCCCTGGCCATAGAGCCAGAAGGCAGAGGGCCAACCCATTCTCCCCTTGCAGCTCAACAGCAACACGACGCCAGGCCAGGCCATGGTGGTGGAGCTGATCCTGACCTTCCAGCTGGCGCTCTGCATCTTCTCCTCCACCGACTCCCGCCGCACCAGCCCTGTGGGCTCCCCGGCCCTGTCCATCGGCCTGTCCGTCACACTGGGCCACCTTGTGGGGGTGAGCGGTGCTGCCACACAGCTTGGGTGGGGAGCCCCCTCAGGGCAAATAATGGGGCCCTGGAGCAGCACCCCTGCTGACCATTGAGCCCCAAAGTTAAGACCTGGAGTAGGGCTGCTATACTCTGGCCAGACTTGATCCCCCAAAACCTTCTCTAGCTTGAGGAAGGTTGGGAGTAAGTGGGAGCTGGGGTGAGGGCAGGTAAGCAAGCCCAAGCTCAGGACAGAGAAGAGAGGAGGGGTGAGTCGGGACGTGTGGGAGGAAAGGTCACCAGCCTAGGAATCAGGAGACTTGAGTTGGAGACCTGTGTGAGCCCTTGAACTGCTGGGTGACCCAGCGAGAGCCCAGGGCCCTGTGGGAGTGGATAAGCACGTTGCCCTCCTCACCTCCCTCTTTCTGTCCAGATCCACTTCACCGGCTGCTCCATGAACCCAGCCCGCTCTTTCGGCCCCGCGGTGATCATGAAGCGGTTCAGCTCCGCGCACTGGGTGAGTCTGGGCCCTCGCCTGGCTCCCTGGCAATGAGGGCCTAGAAACCCTGCCGTGGCAGCCAAGAGCTAACTGGACTTTCTGGAGGCTGTGGACCCAGACCTTGAGAGTAGGCCCCAGGAGTGGTGGCTGGAGAGAGAAGCGGACACAGTAGGAGACAGGATGAAGCCAGAACAAGGGCAGGGGTTCATTTATGTGGCCTGAGCCCCTGGGAACAGAGGACCCTACTCGGGGGTTGGGGAGGATCATGTGTATCTGTCCCTCTAAGGAAAGGGATCTATACCTCTGTGTTGATCTCCTCTGAGGATTTGTCTCTGTCCCTCTGGGGTCTGTGTGTCTGTCCTCTCTGACGTTTTATTTATCTTTACCCATTGAGGGGGTTTGGAGCGTCTTCCTTCATGTGGGTCTGTCCCTCTGGGCAATCTGTCTGTCACCTCCTAGAGTCTGTCTGTATCTCTCTGTGGAAGGGAGAGGAGTTCTGTTTGTCTCTGAGGATCTATATGTCTGTTCCCTCTGAAGGTGCGTTTGTCTTTCTTTAGGGTAAAGTTGGAGGAGCTCTGTCCCTCTGGGGATCTGGGTGTCTGTGGTCCATGTCCCTGTCATTGGGGAGTGGGGTGGCAGTATATCTGTCCCTGAGGTGGGAGGAAGTCTTTCCCTCTGGAGGTCTGGAAGTTTGTATGTCCATCTCCTCTGAGGGTCCACGGGTCTGTCCTCTGGAGGGGGGAGGTCTTGGTCTGTGAGGCCTGGGGCTCAGCCGGCTGATGCTGTTCTGTCTCCACCAGGTCTTCTGGGTGGGGCCCATCGTGGGGGCTGCCCTGGCTGCCATCCTATACTTCTACCTGCTCTTCCCCAACTCGTTGAGCCTGAGTGAGCGTGTGGCCATCGTCAAGGGCACGTATGAGCCTGAGGAGGATTGGGAGGAGCAGCGGGAGGAGCGGAAGAAGACCATGGAGCTGACCGCTCACTGACCAGTGTCAGGCAGAGGCCAGCTCCTCAGCCCCTGAACCGCAGGGGAAAAAAGAAAAAAATATGACAGCAAAGCTTCCTTACCCCACAGTTGGGTCCTCTGGGCTGGGGAGGAGGTGCTGGTTCCCCAGGCTACACAGTTAGAGATGGGAGCAGGAACCCATGATGGTACTCTTGGGGTGGGAGCTAGGGGCTGGAATCTGGTGGGGAGGGGTCTCTCTGGGACAAGGCAGACAGCTGCCATGAGGTCAGACCTTAGAGACTGTGAACCTAAGCCCGCAGGCTGCCCCAGGACCAAGCCAGGAAGGGGTGGCCTGCATTCTGCATCGCCCCACCCTTCCCAGCCCCTCCTCAAGAACCAGAGGGATCCCAGGCCCTAAGACAGCAGAGGCTGACCCTCCCCAGAGCTCCTTAGGAGGGAGACGGACTGGTTCATTAAATGCTGCCTTATTTATGTCTGGTCAAGGATGCATGGAGTAGAGCTGCCGGTGTTTGGGGTGGAGGCTTCCCAATAAACCACTGACATTCATGCTTGGCCTCGTCTCTCCCCAGAAACCTCTCCTTGGGACACTCTGGCACATCGCCTCTCCTCTTTGTCATCCCACACCCTCCCCCATGGTCTCCACAGTCCTCTGTGGAAAGACAGGGAAGCTGAGGCCAGGGAAGGGGGTGGGGAGAGAGAGGGGAGACCTATAGCTCTAGAGTTCTAATATAGGAATAGAGCCAGAGGTTAGGAGTGGGCAGTGGGAGCAGAGAAGGAGGGGGCCTCACTGAGTCACTTGCCTGCTTGCCCCTCCCACCTCAGCTATGTCAAGTCCCTGCCACTTGAGGAGGGCCTGGCACCAGTGCCAGGGTGTGCCAGGCAGGGTGGAGGTGAAGTGAACCAGCTAGCAGCCCCTTGAGATGCCAAGGGGGTGACCTGCCAGGTCTGTCATCGGGGACGAGGCACAGCCCAGGACTCCCCTCTCTGCACTGTGATGTTCCAAAAAGGTGCCCTGTTGGGAGCCTGTGCTGAGAGGGACCAACCCCCTGCTCCCCCCACCCCCCACATACACACACACATCCCCAGAAGCGACACCTGGCCCAGCGGCCCTGCTCCTTTTAGGTCTCTTCTCCCCTGCCTCTGCCGGCCAGTGTTCCGCCTTCTTCCCCTCTGGGCCTGTAGCTCTGCCTTCACCTGCTCTTGTCCCCTTGCCACTGACATTCCTCAGGAAACCTCCTTAACTCGCCAGGCCTCCATCTCTTGAGCTATAAAATGAGGATAGAAAATGCTTCCTTCACAGGGTTGTTGTGGGGATCGGAGGAGGTGAGGGAGTGCGATTCCTGGGACCAGTCTGCTCTCTATGGGGAAAAGGGCGGAAGTCATCATGAGCAGCTCAGGACACAGCCCTGTGTCATAGTTAAGGAGCCTGGCTTGGAACCGGATAACCCAAGGTCAAATCTTGCTGTGCAACTTTGGGTAACATAAGCTCTCTGAGCTTTAATGACCTCATCTGTAAAATGGGGATACTTGTACCCACCTCCTGGGTTGTTGTGAGGATAAAATGAGACAGTGGGTGGAAGTAAAACCCTTGTGCAAGCAGGGCCAGGCGCCTCAGAATGAGTGCTCAATAAACTAATAGTGTGAGAAAAATAACCAGCATGTGCACATGGGGGACCCCAGCCACACCCCAGTTCTGGGCCTCTGCTCTCCTGAGAGTGTTTGAACCTGAGCTCCCGCTTCTCCTAAGTATGGGAACCTCTCCTGGTGGTCTTCAGCTATGCCTCACAAGACGAGGGGTCAGGAGATGGACTGAGAAGGGGTGGAGAAGCTACACACCCTGGGGGACAGGGTCAGCACCAGGGGCTGCGGGGGAGCAGGGGCCGACTCCCTAGCCTTCCCCAGACTCGCATCTAGCATCTGTAATGGCAGCTGCCACCACCCCTGCCCTGCCCGCCTACTGGGCTTACAGGGAAACCCTAGGGGCAGTGTGTGTGAGACCCTCAGGGCTCCACCCGCTGCCACCGCCCCCACCCCCTCCACCCGCTCCACCGCCCCCCCACCCACCCCCGGCCGCCAGGGCCAGCTCCGACCAGCAGGGGGGGACCTCGTCCGCCGAATCCACCGCCGCTGCGCTTCCTCTTCCCCGAGACCTGCGGCTGGACTCTAGCCAGATGGGGCGTGGGGCGGAGGACGCGGGGAGCTTGCAGGCCAGCGACCCCCAGTCCACCCCACGCCCCTCTCTGGGAGGGGGTGCAGAAGAGACCTCAGTCTCCAGAAGACTCAGGTACAGGCACAGCCATGACTGGAAGCCTGGCCTCTCCCCCCAGCCAAGCACCTGGCGTTTCCTTTCTCTGACACGCGCCAAGGGGGAACGGGGGGCCTAGGAGAGACACACCCTCGGCCTGGGGGTGCGGGTGAGGATGGGCAGGCAGGCAGAGGGCCGGCCAGAGAGCCGGCCAGAGGGCGAGGGTCCACCTCAGGCTGTGGGCTGACAGGTAGGGCTGCTGGGCCGGCAGAGGGCGCTGTGCCCCTTGGAATCTGATCTTCACACGCGCTCGGTCCGGCTCACAAAGACCCGCGCGCACAGCAGTGCGCACACACTAAGCCTGCACGTCTATACTGACCTTTGTGTACCCGAAGGGCTGCGTCTTCTCGGCATAGACTGCTCCCTCCGTGTGAGCGCAGAGCCACGTCAACCCTCCCTCCCCACCCCGTTCTCCCTCAAAGGGCTGCTGGGGACCAGACCTAAAAGGCTGGCTCCAGGTGCTCTCGGAGAGGCACGCGTGCGCCTCACCTACAAGCACACGGGTGCTGACACCCTCTGACCCTCTGCTCCACCTGAAGACCGAACCCAGGAAGAGCTTTGATTGTTCCATAGGAGAATTCCTCCTCTTCTCCCCCTTTGCCCAGGGGCTGCCAGTTTTCACCACATGATGGAGAGATGGAGGAGGCCTGGGGTAAAGGCAGGGAAGAGAGGAGGGTTGGCTGTCTAGAGGGATTGGCAGGAGGAGCGTTTCTGGGAGGGTCAGCTCTCTCTGCCCCTCTCTGAGCCGCAGCCTCCACCTCCTCAGGTGTGGATGAGGATATCAGACCTCCTTACCCTTCCACTTTCTATGGGGATGAGTGAGGGGATGTAAGGGAAACTGACTTGAATCCTTCCCTTTCTGTCATGGTTTTGTTGTCCTCCTCTTCTCTCCCAGTTCCTTCTCCTTCCCCTCCCTCTTGTTCCCCCTCCCTTCCCCAAGCCCTGAGAGGACCTCAGTCAGAGCTCACATTGCCCCTGGTGCACACGCACATGCGCACACACACACCGCCTCATGGAGATGCCCACCCCAGTAGTCTGGGGAGCCCAGAGACAGGCCTCTGGGAGGTTAGGAGCACACAGCCAGCTGACAGGCAGCTGTAGGCAGCCAGGTGTGGGGGCTTGGCCAAAGGCCTCTGAGCATTGGACTTGAAAAAAGTGTGGCACTAGAGCCTAGGACTGCTGGGTCCAGGGAGGTGACGGGTGGAGCTGAAGCAAGGCCCAGCCAATTCCCACCTGGCCTCAGGAGGTGAAGGACCTCATCCCACATCAGGCAGGGCCTCAGGACGCTCTGCTCCAGGCCCACTGGAGACAAGGGCTGTCGCTGTGCTTAGTGGTCTCAGCCTCCCAGGCCCAGAGCACGTGCCACAAGTGCTGCTTGACCTAGAGCTGCCACAGCAACTAGGACCCTTCCTGCCCCAGCCCAGGCCTCACAGCTGTCTCACTGGAGAGGGGAGGGGAATGGCAATTCTAACAACCAACATTTTCTGACTCAGAGGCACCACCCCAGGTATCAGCACATATGCTCTAACAACACGTGGGGAAGTGGGAATGATCATCTCCATTTCATAAGTGGGGAAACTGAGGCCACAGAAGTTAAGCACTGGCCAGGGGAGCAGTATATACACAGCAGTGTTCAAATGCTTTCTCTTGTATTGTCTGATCAAAGGCTCTCAACAGAGAGGCATCACTGTTGTTTGGTGCCTGGTGTACAGGTGCAGAAACTGAGGCTAGATCACATGTAGGGACTGGTAAGTGTCTGTCCCAAAGCCCTCTATAAGCCCTCTGATCTGAGGGGCGGGAAGGAGAGAGATGCCCTTGAGTTTCCCTAGGACGACCCCTAAGCAGGGAACCCACAGTGCCAGGGAGGAATGTCACCCACACTGCCCCCACAGTCACATTGCTTCATTCCTTGAGCATCTATTGAAAGACTCCTTTATGCCAGCCAAGCACGGGAGTCTGCGCTGGAACAGTGGAGGCACTGAGGAGGCCGAAGCCAGAAGAGCTGCTGGCTTTGCTTGAGCCCAACTCTACGAAGCTTGCCCTGATTCTGCTGGAGAGGAAAATCAGGACAGGCTTCTTAGAGGAACCAGACTTGAGCAAAGTCTTGAAAGAGAGACAAAGAGGAAAGTCATTCCAAACCCATGGTCTCTCCACTACCGCATGATTTCCCAGGCATGTTATAAAGAAGAAACCAGGAGAGAGAGGGGTGAAAAGCACAGTTGAGACTGGGAACGGCCAAGAGATGGCCCTGGGAACTCAAAAAGCACAGAGCCGGGCCATTGACTCAGACACAGGAGAAGGGCTGCCTCTTCTTCAGGCCAGAGGGAACTGGGGAGGGCATGGGGCAGCTGCAGGTGAGTTTGTGACTGGGGAGGAAGGATGGGAAGAAGTCTTCCCTGCTGGTTTTGCTTTCTAGGTGGGACAGGAGGCAAGGTGATCTGCTGGAAGAAAGCCAGAGTGAGTAGGGTACTTGCAGAGGGTGGGGAAGGTTTGAAGTAGGCCTTAGAATCTGGGGAGAGAGTCGACTGGGGGGTGTAAGGATGCTGAGCAGAGCCGCCGCCCCTGCTGGGGCCGGAGACCGTGGACTTATGGCAGCAGTCTGCATGGCTGGGCGAGTTTCTCCAGCAGTGCTCAACAGCACAGATGAGGGGTGGAGGGGTGTGGAGGAGAATGAGAATGGACAGATGTGGCGGGTGGGGTGGAGAGAGCAGGGAACTGCGACAGGGGGCACTGAGGTGAGATGTTAGGGGATCTGGCTGGAGAGGGAAGAGTGAAGCCAGGGTAGCTGGAAGAACCGAAAGGGGATGGGGAAGGGATTTGACTGAGACTGAGACAAAAGAGGGTGGATGCAGAGCCTGTGATCAGAGCTGGATGTCTCACTTGAAGATGTCAGAGGGCCTAGTCCAGGTGAGGGCGAGTAAGAATAGCCAGCTGAAATGAAGCAGACATGAAAGTCACCTGCCTCCAACAGGTCAAAGAGCTACTCACTCATTCACTCATTCAACAAATATTCATTAAGCACCTACTATGGCCAATTCCTGTGCAAAATACACGTAGGGATGAACAAAACTTGGTTCCTTCCCCCTATGGGGCTCACTGCCTCATCGGGGAGACAGATTCACACCATGACACATTATATGGTGACTGTACTGTACGAAAACACCCAGGTGTGGCGGGAGCACACAGAGGGGGCCTCACCCAGGAAAAGACGAGGTGACAGCAAAGCTGAGTCTTAGGGATGGGTTAGGAGTTACCCAAGCAAAGGACATGGGAAGGGCTCTCCAAGGAGAGGAGAGAGCATTCTCTCAAGGAGAGACCAGCATAGAGTGTTCCAGAACCACTGGCCACTTGGTGAGGCCGGAGGGTAAAGGACAAGGCAAGGAGTACAGAGAAGAGAGATAAGAGGAACAGGATCCCAGAGGGCCAGGCAGAGAGCTCACAGAGGAGACAGGACGCTTTGAAGGGATTTTAGCGGAGGAGCGGCAGGATCAGATTTGCATTTTAGAAAGATCACTGGGCTGCTGCGTGGATAATTGATTGGAGCGGAGCAAGGGAGCAGACGGAGAGAGTGGTTAAAGGCTGCAGGGCAGAGGGGTGGCAAGAAGAGGGCACAGCCAAAAGATATTTAGGATTCAAAATCTGCAGGACTTGATCCCTTTGCTGGATGGGGGCAGGGAGGAAAGAAGGGTCCAGGATGCCTCCCAGGTGCCATCAGCTGAGCTGGAGAAAACAGGAGTGCATTTGGGGGTGCGAGGAGACATGAGGATCTCATTTTGAGACAGGTTATGTGTGAGGAGCCCGAGGACAAGCAGGGGACATCCACTGGGCAGGAGGATACGGCCAGGGGTGAGAACAGGGCACCCAGATGTGATTAAGAGGTGAAGACTATTATTTTAACAACAAGGCAGGTTCTTCTTTGGGAGGGAGCTCCTTAGTTTGAGAAAATAGCTTGATACGCTGCTGGGAGTTAAAGGGCAGAGCCTGGAGGGAGTGGGGGCAGTGACTTCAGGGCAGCATAGCCGCAGAAATGGTTAAGCTGCCCTGAGTGAGACATGGAAGGAACTGTTTTGGCCCCGGAGAAGGAGGAGAGCAGAGAATGGAGTGGAGAGGGGGTGAGAAGGGAGGAGGAGGACAGGAAGAAGTGGGTGAAGGGCCAGTGGAAATTCCCAGCTGGCAGAAGTGCCCACTGCCACGTGTGCCATCTGACTAGCTGTGGCGTAAACCCCTCCTCCGTGTGCCCCCTCTGCTCCACGCAGGCCCATGACCTTAGTAAAGTTGACTCTATTCCCATCTGCTTTCTGGGAGTGGGGTTTTAGGTGGGAATGGGGGAGGCGGCTTCAGTGCACATCTGGGCTTACGGGGCACAGAATAGTATGAGCACATTTGGAGGCAGAGCCTACAGGCAGAGGGGGCCAGGAGCCCCCCAGAAATGTACAGGACCCCCCGAAGCAGGCCTTGGACTTAGGGTATCTAAGTGATCTTGCTCTACCTAAGCTGACACTGGGGATGTGAGGGCTCTGGAATCCCACGCCCACCACTACTCCCGTGCCTGCGGCCCCCAGGCTGGGCCTCTGCGCACAGCAAAGTTAGGCCTATCCAGCTTGGAAACCTGAAAGGTTCCAGCTCAGCGCCCACCTGGGGGACCGCCCTCCTCCCCTAGCTGTCAGGTGAGCTCAGGGTGGAACAGGCATGTGAGCACCACTCCTCATGCCACCGCAACACCTCCCACCCACCGAGATACACATAACCCCCTCATCCCACTCCCTGGCAGTCTGACCAGCACAGTCCTTGGGGCAGCAGCATGGTGGACGAGCTACAGGTTGGGGCCAGAGAAGCCTCTAGGCAGTAAGACGGCCAGAGCAGGCCAGAGAGAAGAGACCAGAGGAGACAGAGGAGATCAGAGGCAGGAGAAGCAGAGAGAGGTCCTGGGAGCAAAGGAGGCAACAGCTGGGTACCAGGACCTGGACACAATGGAGCCAGGCAGATGCTGCTTGCCCAAGATGCTGCCGTGCCGGTTCTGGACGGCCATCAGCAAGGCGCTGTTTGCTGAGTTCCTGGCCACAGGGCTCTACGTGTTCTTTGGCGTGGGCTCAGCTCTGCGCTGGCCCTCAGCACTTCCCTCAGTGCTGCAGGTCGCCATCACCATCAACATGGCCACGGCCATGGCTGTGCAGGTCACTTGGAAGGTCAGCGGGGCCCACGTCAACCCTGCTGTGACGCTGGCTTTCCTCGTGGGCTCCCAGATCTCCCTGCCCCGTGCTGTGGCCTATGTGGCTGCCCAGCTGGCTGGAGCCACAGTGGGAGCTGCTCTGCTTTATGGGGTAACGCCATGGGATATCCGAGAGACCCTTGGGGTCAACATGGTAGGTGTGGGGAGGGGTATGGGGGAGGTCCAGGAGGGGGTGTCTAAACAGGTGGTAAGGGTGGAGTGCCAAGCCTGAGGAGAGGGGACAGGGAGGTAACAACTTGGCCACATGCTCCACACCTGCTCTGGGCTGGGCCCTGGGACCCAGGGGAGCAAGACTGTGGCCTCAGTGCAGGAGGAGAAGGAATGGGACTAGGACCTAGTGTGAGGACCAGGTGGGGCAGGGAGAAGCCACACTAAGGGGCACAAATTGGAGGAGGCCCAGGCATTTAAGGGTCATGGCAGCCAGGGAGGGCTGGGGCTGTGAGTAGTGGCAGGAACCCTGCGCACACTTCATCTTCTCCCTGTGGTCGTCCCTTCCCAGCACCCTGAGGCCTCTCTCACCGCACTCCCCAGATTCCCTGTATCATCTATGTTCCACCTGCTTCCTCAAGTCTCCTCCTTCCGCTGTGACCCACGGTCTCCTCCCAGACTATTGGCAAACATGCACTCCAGCCTCTCCAAGCCTTCCCTTTCCCACCAGTCCTGTGCCTCGGCCTCCCCTCTGAATCACTGGCCCCAGCCAACCAGGGGGGTGGGAGGGGTGCCACTCACTTCTGCAGGGAGCAAGTGGGCTGACCCAAACCCCACCACACAGCTCTCCCCAGTCCATCATCTCCTTAAGACTCGGAACTGGCACTGGTGAGATGTCACCCCCTCACAGTGAGGAAATGAGGCGCAGGGGGTCACCATCCCCTGGCAGAGCCTCCATTGGCTCCAGTGTAACCCCCTCTCCCAGGTCCGGGACAGCATCTCGACCAGCCAAGCGGTGGCAGTGGAGGTGGTTCTGACCCTGCAGATGGTGCTCTGTGTCTTTGCTTCCACGGACAGCCGTCAGGCCTCAGGCTCCCCGGCCACCGTGATTGCAGCCTCTATGGCAGTGGGCCACCTCATTGGGGTAAGAGGCAAAGAGGACACTGTGCACTCACTGGTCCCTCCCTGGGGAGGCTACTGGGGCCCTGAAGGCCAGCAAGTACCTCCTCTGAGCCCTCATACCTTGGGGCTGGAGCTGAGGCTGTGCCCCACACTCCAGGCCCAGGATATGTGCTGCAGAGGCTGAGGCTGGGGCCAGGGCTCTGAGCCAGGGCAGAGGGGACCATCCCCTCCCAGGCCTGCCTTAAGTCTCCTCACACCCTGAACTTGCACTTGCTCCCCAGATCTACTTCACCGGCTGCTCCATGAACCCAGCCCGCTCCTTTGGTCCTGCCGTCATCGTGGGGAAATTCACAGTCCACTGGGTGAGACCCCCTGCTGGCAGCCCTGGGGAAGGGAGAGGTCCAAGTAGCGGGTAGGGACTGTGGCTTTCACTCAGTGGGGAGACCAGTCCCTCTACCACAGACCATCTGACCCCCAGTGGAGGTTTCCCTCAGCTCAGAAGACCAGGCCAAGTACCCTGGCTGGTGCTTCCTTTTTCTGCAGTTTCAATAGCCCAGGGTACCAGTGGACTGACCAAGGTGGGAGCAGCAGCCTTGGCCCAGACCTCGAGTCCTGACTGTTTCCTTATTCACTTTCTCCAGCTGGACCAATTTCTAAACTTGGATAAAGAAAAAGACCAACAAAAATAGACACACACACACCAGCAGAGACAGGAAGAGCACTAGGCAGGGCTCCTGGCTGGAGCAGGGGAGGTGAGAGGAGGGAGGCAGGAATGGTGAGGAGACCAGGCCTGCCCCGAGGGAAACAAGGTCCCCTCGCCTGCATGAACTCGGGGGACAGGACTCATGCTTCTCAAATTTGCCACCTTGCAGGTAGCTCGAGGCTTCCTGGCAGACCAAGTCAACACTAGGGAAGCAGACAGGGGCCCCAAAGCCACCCTATGACCTGAAAGATCACAAGCTCGGTGCCCACTCTCTTTGCCTCCTCAGATCTTCTGGGTGGGACCCCTAACAGGGGCTGTCCTGGCTTCACTGATCTACAACTTTATCCTGTTCCCTGACACCAAGACCCTGGCTCAGCGACTGGCCATCCTCAAGGGCACCGCAGAGGTGGAGAAAGTGGCAGGGGTAGAGCCCCAGAAGAGAGAATCTGAGTCCAATTCAAGGGACACTGAAATGGAGAGTGTGGGTCAGATTGCATAGAACTTGGCCCCCGCCCTCAGGCTTCTGAGAGGAGCCCTGAAGGTGGGTAGCATGCTTTGTATGACCCGACTTCAGGTTTGGGGGGAAGGGCAGGATAATGGGTGGGGGGGTGCTGCTTGCAAGAGGGGAGGGGGAGGCTTGGCCTTTTGTCCTGACGGGGTGGGCAGGGGATGCCAATCCCTATCCTGGCATTACATTTCTAGGTAGTAAGGATGTGCGGAGCAAATCTGTGCAGTTTGCTCCTCCTCCATCTCTTAATGGGAGACAGCAGAGGGAGGCAGGGGAATTCCTGATCGCCCTCCCCTTCTCTCACCCGTCTGGAGACCAGTGGGGTCCTGGGCCTCCGGATCCTCATGTCTTGGAAAAAAGGGAATTGGAGCCCTGATGGCCACTCTGCTTAGAGACAGAGCTATAGGGACGGAGCTCAGGGAACCCCAGCTTCTCACCTCACCCTTGGGGAGGAGGGGCCAGAATTCCCAGAAGAATCAGGCCCTGGAACAGCCTCTGAAGTCCTATGCACCACCAGCACCCCCTGCCCCAGCAAGACTGAGGGGCTTCCTGAGGACAGAGATTGCCCTCCCTATAAATCTTAATCCCTCACTCCTCCAAATGCTCAGGAGAGGACCCCTCCTTGGGAAGAACTGACACAGACAGGAACCTGTTCTCCGGCTGGCAGAGGGGCAGGCTATAGGCAAGGGCAGTTTGGGCCAGAGAGACCTTTGCCCAGGTGGGCTCTCCCCAGATGTTTGCCCACCTTCCACCCCACAGCCCCATTCACAGGAACAATTTTGAGAGGGAAGCCTCCATCCCAGCCCTCAGTCCATGACCTGGGCCAGAAGACATCTCCAGCCTCATTCTCAGCTCTGCCGGGATCCCCCAAAAGCTGTTGAAGAAGTCCCAAGGATGGGTCATTCCAAGGGATGTTAGGAACTTAGGAATGACCCAGGAACCCAAGATTCGCAGTTCCGTGCCTCTGAGGGACTCAAGTCTCAACTGGTTTGTTAATATTTACAAGCCACTGTAAATCTACTCTCCCCATGACTTGTCCTATCTGGATCTCAGCTTCCCAGCTGTACAATGGGCACAGTCCTCTCCCAGGGACTGCTGTGAAAACAAATCAGACATTTGAAAATGTTTTTGGAAGTTAAAATGCTAGAAAACAAAGCCAATAAATGATGATTATTGTTGCTGTTACTGTAATTATTGGGTTTGAATACAATTGCTGTTGGTAATGGGAGGGAGGAGGGAAGAAGGAAAAGAGAGAGATGATTGAGAGGGATGGAAAAGAGAGGAGGTTTTTCTCGTTTCATCTGCTCCACTTACCAGAGGCCCTGCCTCCTCTCCTGGGTCTACTGACCTGGGAGATTTGCGAGCATATGTGGAGGGGGGGTTGGGAAGGGATCCTGGAATGAAGAGACAAGCCAATAAGACAGTTCTTCTCATCTCTATGGTGCCCATCACCATGGTACCCTGAGATGCAGCAACCAAATCCATAAAAACGATAGGTCCTTTTCCATGATGTCTCCAAAGGGGCTAGGGATAGGGGAGGGGCTGCCAAAGTCTTCCAAGGGCAGGGTGACAGGACCCAGCCCGTGACCAGCCCAGGAGCTGAGTCCCCAGGGCTCGTGACCACAGCAGCCATGCTCAGCATCCTGTAATACTGTCAGTGCAAAGTACTATTCACATCTCTCCAAGCTGGGCCCCACTCATCCATCTTCACAATCTCTCGGAGCCCTGGGCTTCTTGTGCCCTTTTACAAGCAGGGCCAGCTGTGTGTGTGTGTGTGTGTGTGTGTAGGATGTGATTGACTTGCTAAAGGTCACCCAGCTCAGTACCACAGCCCCCTAAGGTCTCCCCAGCTCCCAGCTTAGAGTTTTCCAGAATAGAGCTCCAGGGGGCCTGAGACAAGCTGCAGCCGGAGGAAGGAAGCAAGCAGGAACTAGAAGGTTGAAGAGGGCAGGGGGGCTGGCGCTCCTGCGGTAGGCTCTTAAGCTCCTAGACAAATTATCTCCGTGTCTCCGAGCCAAACACATACTGGGTGCTCAATAAAAGTTTGATGAATGAATGACTGAGGCTGGGTGCTGGGGAGGGAGGAGAAGCAGTCATCGATCAAGAGGAGAATTCAGGAGTTACAGCTCCAAATGAGCCAAGATGACGGCAGCTGAGGAGCCTATGCCTACAGGCAGGAGTAGCTGGGAAGAGGGTACCCAGCCAGCCTCATTTGAGACCCCACCCACTACTCCAGATTGTGGACCCTCTGTCCCAGGACCTTCCAGGCCAAGAGGGGAAGGGTGAGTGCCTGAAGAGAAAGCTGGGGGCTATTTTCACAAACAGTTCTTTAAAGCTGTGCTCTGTCAGAATAGACTGGAGCAAGAGGACACGAGCTTCAGGAGAAGAGAGGAATTAGGTTAGAATCTGAAGAGCATCCAAAGTTAGACAGAGGAATGAGTAACCAAAGGTTAGCTTCTCCTTCTCTGGAGCCCTTTAATAGGACAGCCGGCCATCTGTCTAGATGAGAGAAGGGCTGGCCTTCAGGAAGCCAAATCTCAGCGGTTCCAGCCACGGGCAGCGGGCTTCAGAGTCACAGCCCCTGGGCCTGGGGTGGGGGACTGGGCAGGTGGGTGCAAGGGGAGGACAGAGACCCAACCAGGCAGACCCTTGGTGTTCCCTCCCTTCCTCCCGTTTGTCAGGGGAAGTTTTTAATTAATGGTGTGTAATCTGATCTGGCCCTTCTCCCTGCTGAGCACTGCCTTCAATCAGCAGAGCCATCTGCAATTGCAATTCATAATTCTCCCAAAAGGGAGGGGGACTCAGGACGGGTGCCTTGGTGATTAATACAATTAGCCTTTTATGTTGATGATTGTCTTAGCAGGAGCAGATGATGCGAGCACAGAGCTAGGCTGTCGCTTCCCCATTGGCTGGCAGGAAGCCCCTCTCGCTTCCCACCCCCACTGCCACCTCCGGGTGTAAAGAGGACAGGTCTAATCTGGGACCACACTGCGCAAGGGGGAGAGCCCACGAAGGGCTCTGGGACACATTTGGGCTCCTCGGACTGAGGGGAGAGGAGGAACAAGAACATGATCCAGAGACTTTCCCTTTCCAAGGAAAATCACTTTGAGCTAAAGGATTCTGCACCCCAAGGTTAAAAAGGAAAAAGGCTACTAAAGGTAGAACAGCGGTTGAAAAGGTTTAAAGAGTCTAAACAGAGGCTCAGGCACTTATTGGCCGTGTGAACTTGAGCAAGTTTCTTAAGGATCCTAAGCCTCACTTTCTTCATCTAGAAAATGGGGTCTGTTCACAAGGGCCTTGAAGAACTACAGAGGATGGATGTGTTCAGCGCTGCGCCTGACACAGCCAGCTCTCCATCGGTGGCAGCTGTTTTTCCCATCATCGTGGTAGATTGCCATTCCCTCTGCCAATGAGCTCAGCTGCTTCCCCTGCAGTTTCTAACTTGGCCAGGCTCTTACTAAAGAAGGGATTGCTTCCTCCCCATACCCTAGGCTTAGCTTAGCAAAGGAGAGAGACAGAGTATGTGTGTGTGTGTGTGTTGAGGGAGGAGGATCCCAGAGGAAAGAGGAGTCAAGAATCAAACCCAAGAAAGAGAAAGGACCTCGTCAGAGCAGAGAAGTAGAGGATTGCAGTGATCATGGCCAGGAGCTGGTGTGGGGTAGATTCAGGGAATGAGGGTAAGGAGGCTGGGAGGGTATAAAGGGGTGAAAAGAAGCAGGGCTTCAAGCATCTGGAATATCATAGAAAAGCTATGTAAACAAAAGAGGAGCAGCCATCAGAGGCTGATGGTTTAAGAGGCAGCACAGAGCAAAATCTGTGACCTCGGATCTATAATGAGGTCAAGCGATCTGGAACAAGCTGATTGCGGTTTTGAAGGGAGACTCCGCTGGCTCAGGAGAGGGGATCACCTCAGTCCCTCTGGGCCCATAGCACTGTTCTCCGTGACCCAGAGCAGCGCGAGAAGAGAGCTCCCTCTCTAGGGAGATGTTAACCTACAGCCAATGCCAGGCCCTGGCAATGTCAGGTGGAAGACATGGGGGGTAGGAGGGAGGGGAGAATTTAGGGGCTAATCAAGATAAAGCAGCCGGCCAAGCGGTGGCCACTGGGGCAGCTGGAGCAGGGGGTCCACATAGCCAAGATCTGTAATCACGTCTCAGGGAGGGGCAGCCACATTGGGGAATGGTCACATGTTTAGTAAAAGCTGCAGAGGGGAGGCATGATTAGTGAGGGGAGCGTATGAGAGCGGGGAGTCCAACGGCACTAATTAATAGGCTGCAGGTAATGGGCAGAAAATGGGAAATGAAAACCTGTTTTGGAGCTCTGGGTCAGTCGGATAAAGGGGCAGTTATCGCCAGAGCTGGGGGTGGAGGAGGCCAGAGACAGAGGCAGGGACCAATAACTACACCCCACTCCATGGACGGGTGGAACAAGACCCAGCCAAGCCAGGGCCCAGCCCACGATCAGAGGAGGCCGGGACAGGAGTCGGGGGCATCGGCTTGTGAAGCACCAGGCTGGAGGTGCTTCCTCCAATGGCCCGGAATATGCTGCCTGGTTGATCCTGAGATCCATGCAGCGTTGATGCCATCACCTCCGAGGCTCTCTGAAGCCTCCTCAGAGCTCCGCGCTCTGCAGCCACCCCCAGCCTGGCACTGAACACACTGCTTCACCTCTCCCCGAACAGGAAGAGCTTCTTCAACAAAATTAGACTTTCAGTCTACTTCTTATCTCAGGGCAGTAGGTTCCTTAACTTGACTATCTGTCCTTCTTCTGTTGGTGCCCAAACCATGGCCTTCCGGTTTCAAGGGAGGAAAGACCTCCTCTGGCATTCTGGAATTGGTGAGGAAATCGGACAAAGGATTGCAATAAACACTCCAACTCCCTGCCCACACAGAAAGTCTCTAACACCTCTACTCTCTTTTGTGTGTGAAAGCACCGAATGCCTCAGCACCACACTGGGATTTCAGAACTCCATCAGACCTGCTGTTATTTTGGTCATAGCCTGGCTGACTCGCAATGGCTTTTTTTTCTCCCTTCTCTGACTCAGGGGTCACATGTAATGTCTGGGGGTCACGACTGGGACAGACTTTGATCTGATCCTACACATTACTTGTCTGCTTCTTCGTGCCAAATGTCCTGGGGCTGAGTTTTGCTTGTCCTACACAGCAGCCTGCCTCAGACCTGGGGCAACCCCCTGCTTTACTCTCTTTTCGACCACAGCTTAGGAGCAGGTTCCCTGGCCTCCACATCCGGCCTAACCAACAGCCTTTCTCCCATGAACAGCTAACACTTCCAACCCAAATAACGTGGATAATAAGATGCACCACTCTTTTATGAGCTACTAAGAAAGAAAAAACCACTGCATTATATATTGTAAGATGCTGTTGATTATAAGATATCCCAATTCTCAGAGACACTTTTTTCCAAACTTCTCAGACATATTAAAAGATATTTTTAAGGGGCCGGCCTGGTGGAGCAGCAGTTAAGTTCGCACGTTCCGCTTCTTGGCGGCCCGGAGTTCGCCGGTTCGGATCCCAGGTGCGGACATGGCACCGATTGGCACACCATGCTGTGGTAGGCGTCCCACATATAAAGCACAGGAAGATGGGCACAATGTTAGCTCAGGGCCAGGCTTCCTCAGCAAAAAGAGGAGGACTGGCAGTAGTTAGCTCAGGGCTAATCTTCCTCAAAAAAAAAAGATATTTTTAAGTGCATCTTACGATCAAGGAAACGATCGTTTCTCCTTCAAATCTAGGCTCTTTAAATCATATTTTAAAGAAAAGAGGAATGGAAGGCCAAAGTGGGGACCTCCCTGTAGGGTCTCAAGTCTTCTTCCTCTAAGGGGGATGGATACCATTGCCATCATGTGTTCTCAATTCCTCTGCACATCTGTTGCTACTCCACTCCTCACAGTGAACACCTCCTCTCAGTGCCAGGGAGCCCACTGAAGAGAACCCCACTCTTTCCACAGAGGGAAAACAAACACAAACCATGCCAAGCCAGGACGACCATTTTTGAGGAGATAATCGCCTAGCACTCCAACGCCATTTATCCAACCACTTCCCACCCTACCAGGTTATCTTCCCCAGAGCCTCCAGGCCAGTGCCATGAGAAGATGCCGAGATTAGCCATTTCCTCCTAATCCGGCTAAGACAGCTCCCTTAAGCTGCCGACTGCAGGCAGTTCCCGTTAAAGCAAAGCAGCTGGAAAGGGCTTAGCCCTTTAATGCCAGCAGCTGTATCTCCACAGTGCGGCTGCTGCGCTGAGGGGCTGGACTCTGTTCAGAAGCACCAGGCGTTTAGCCCCAGTCAGTGTATATTAACCTAGGAGGAGAGAGCAGCCAGCTCCCTGCAAGGAGGGGAGGTGGTTCGTTTAAGCGCCCCACCCGCAGGCTTCGCTCTCCAAAGAGGAAGAAAAATCCCAGCCCCTCGTATCTCCCGCTCTACTAAAATCTACACAAACTGTATCATCTCACAGGCAGAAAGAGCTTTCTCTGTGGCAGGAGCGACTCCATTTTAAAAACTCACCTAAGGACAGAGCCACTTGTCAGTTTTGACAATAAAAAGACTTTAGGCCACTAACCACACGTACTCATTCTCCTCTGAGCTGATGTTTTTCTCTGAGGTCTAAAGTATTCTTCTCCTCCCAGGTGTGCATACATTGGGACACAACAGACTACTTCTTCTTGGAGAGCACTGGGCCTTAGGGTTGATGAGGGAGAAAGCTGAACAGCCCTCAGAAAGCACTGGCACAGAGCAGGCTGCTGAAGAGAGATCACTCAAAGACTTCTTACTCAAAGCCAGATGGTGAACATGAGACGGGGTGAGAGCTAATGCCACTCAGGGGGAAAGCCAATAAGCTAATCCGCTGACACGTTTCTAGAAGCAGGCTGATGGCTTTGGCTCAGAGACTTGCCTGTTCCTGGCTCTGGGCTTCAGAGCACGCAAGATGCACACGGGTGGCCTGAGAACAGACTCCCACCAGGAGCAACCTTACACACTCCCAGCAACTCACCTTCTCCTTCCACACGGGGAGCCCTTCTCGCCAAGCCCAGGTCTTCCAATCTACCAGACAATAACCCCAACCATGAAGACATTCTCCTGTCCCAAATGCTTTTCCCGGCAGTCTGGACCTCCCTGCTCTTTCTGGGTCATCTGTTGAGCATACATAAGCACATACACAGCCCTGTGTGGAACCATCTGTGTACCTAACAATATATTAACAATGCTCCCACAGGCCCCACAATGCTCAAGAAGTCTGAAACAGCAAGCACCACAGCTGACCTCCAGAGTAGGAGGGCTAACTCCCAGATTCTCATACCAGGTAAACTATACATTCATTTGTGGGAATTTGAGCCAAATCACCTCTTAATTTGTCGATTGGGATAACGTCACCTATCCTGCCCACTACACATGGACGTGATGAGACCAAGTAAGATAAACAAAAGTGCTCTGTATATCGTAAACCACCATATTACACTTTCTAAAGGCTTCATGGGGAATCGGTTCTTAATTCCATCTTCACTGATGACCAGAGAAGATATTAACTGGCAAGTGCTTTATTAGAAGTCTAAATATCCTTTTACACGTGTCTGAGCCTAGCACACAGATGGTGTCCAACTGTGTGAGATGTGAGAGTAATGCTGTATAAAAACAATGCAACTAAATGAAGCCTGGTAAGAGTTATAGAGGGAGAAGGTAGACAAAAGGAAAATTCCTGCTTCCAACTCTGAGTCCCCGAAAAGTGGCCTCCTTTCCCATCCCACACGACTGCAGAGGACAAGGCTCCCACACACAAGGTTATTTCTGGTGACGTCAAGCTGTCTTCCGCCTGACTTCATGAATAGAAACCATCAACAAATAGACTCTGAGAACCAGAGTCTAATAAATTACACAACTTAAGGACCTCCTGGCCTGGAGCCTTCACTTATTTACAAAATATACCAGCTACAGAGAGCAAATTTTAAAAAATTACTAAGTTCTTAGGTTAAGTGGCCATTCTCCAAACCCTGTTTATACTAAAAGCACAATGACTAATGTGCCCTGACTCTCCATACTTGAAAGCTTTTCGCACGAGTGGCTGAAACTTGAGTCATGACCAAGACTACCATCAAAGGACATTGATCGAGAACCTAGTGTGTGAGCTGTGCTGACTTGAACACTAAACTCTGTGCCACCCTTGCTTCTCACATCTGGACTATGAGACAGCTCTTTCCCTGCTCATGCTGAGGGTCTAGGAAAAGGTGATGCATGATTAAGCAAACCGCTCAGTATACCAGGCACAGCAGTGGGTCTCCCACGCGCTTTTCCAACAGGAAACTATATACCGTATGTATATGCATATGTATGTGTCTATCTGAAGCTTGAGGTGGGCAGACAGGCCCTACTGTAACAAAACGAAAACAGCAAGCCTGTATCTTTGCTCCCTGCATTCACTCAGCACTCCTTGTCACTTTATGCTGCCCAATAATTTAAGCATGAATTTAAGAATTCAAGACCCCTTTCAATGCCACAGGTTCAATTCATAGCCAAAAATGACTATTTTTGCCACAGTAAATCAATTGAGCACCCTATAGTCCTCCGACAGAAACTCAGAGGCCTTCCTGTCTTCTATTTCTGCAAGCAATGAATTCACCTTCTTAAGGAAGGGGAAATTGTTAAACACCCAGTAATAAATGCAAATTGTTGTTGTTTAATCAAACCATGTAATGCTTGCCCAGTTAAATAAACATCAAACTTAGGAGTCCTACATAGACTGATGGAGGAGAACGCATTTAAAGATTTAAAGATTCTGGTTATTAGCAAGTGGGATAGTAAAGTTAAACTGCATTAAAGCCAGAGTGAGAGAGGCAGTGTCAGACAGGGTTAGGAGCAGGAGACGGGGTGACAGGCACTCCAAGGCACTGGACCCTTTCCACAGATCTCGCATCAAGGAAGTATAATTTAATTAAGAAAGCCCTCGAAAGTCAAGCTGTTCCACATGAAGCACTGTTAAAGAAGCTGAAGGTGGGTACATGTTTCCCTTTGCTAAGATCAAAATTATTTTCATGGCTAAGGTCTCTTGGCCTAGCCTAAAACTGAGCAACTGGCTGCCAACATCTGACACACAGGACCATTTCCTTTTTCGTTAATGGGCCATCAGTTCCTGCATAGGGTAGTCTTCCCTTCACTAACATTACACAATCCATTTACTTCCTCTACATTAGTGACTTAAAATGCACCTTAGGGAGATACTACAGAACAGCAAATGTGGAGCCAGGCCAACACTAGGCTTGCAGAAACATAAGAAGAGATGGCATCTAGGACAAAATTTTAAAAAACTGTAACAGGAGTGTGTGTGTAAAGGGGGTAAAGGGAGATGGGACCTATCCTCTGTCGATTTGCTGAGGCAGATAGATGGGCCCTGCTGTGAGAGCTGCCACCTCCTGGGAAAAAAGCCAGTAGGTTGCCTCCTCTCTCCACGGTTACATACTAAGCCTGCAACTGTTTACGTTCACTCTCAGATACATTCTGTTCACCAGCTTCAGAGTTCCAAGTGCAGGTGCCCTCAGTTAATCACCCCAGCTCACTCCAGAGTCACTTCCAGCGGTGAAGGATGTTTCCGGCAGTCAGCCAGCCAGAGTCGTTTGTTTTTTTAATCTGTACCATTCTGGTCCCTAAAGGCTTGTTTAAAAAGTTTGGTTTTTGTTTAAAGTAGTTCCTTCAAATGAGAGGCTAACAGACATAAGACAAATCTAGGACCTCAACTTGGACAATGAAAGAGACTGAATGAGAAATGAAGAAACAAACTCCTGGTGGTGGTAAAGTTGAAGGGGTAGAGGTGACGAACAGCAGACTCAGAACACTTTGAGGGAAAATATTTTCTAAAAAAAGCTTTGAAGGTTACCTTCCAGGACAAGAAAACCAACCTCAAATTCATTTTGAAAAAACTATTTACTTTTTTCCAAATATTATTCCAAATACATGTTTTACAGACAAGAGTCACTATGGGTCAGAAACATTCTATAGAAGAAAGCATTTTTATAGACATAAGAAATAATTTTAATAGACGAAAAGCATACATCTATCTAGATGTGGCTATGTTCCACAGGAGATGTCAGCATCCAAAGTGCAAAGACAAAATGACTGGCTTTTCTTGCCACACAAAATACTGACAATCTTCCCGTATAGCCTACTCGTAATTGTTAGTTGGGATGCCAAACAGACAGCATACTGACTTTAGAAGTGGGGCTCTAACGGACAAGGGGAGGTCAAGAGTCAGAATGAATTTAACTTAAGAACAAAATGGCTTTGACCCCCAACCAAACCCAAAGTCCAGCCAGAGGCCCGGTGGAGATAAATACAAGCTGTAGTATCACTTTTACAAGGCTGTGCCACTAAATACTATTAAACCTAATCAATCCGAATTAAAGCTAAGCATACTGCCATCACTAGTTCTGTCCTCCCCCATCCCGCTTTTATGAAGGCTCCATGTTATAGCTCAGTTCATAATGGGGGAAGGGGAACTTCCAAGTTCTCAGAAGGAGCTATCCCAAATCCTCTGTGCAAATCTTTCTTTACCCTGCCCTCCCACTTCCCACCCTGAGACAAGTCAGTCTTACCAAGAGGTAGGGCTCCTGTCATTGTCTCAGGGAAATTAGTTCTAAATGACCAGAGAAAGGTCATTCCATAAGCAACATTTGGCTTTAAGCCAAAGGGATGTCCCCCCAGCCCCCTAAAGACTCCCCATGAATCCCACACCACCCTTTTAGCCCTGTACAGATCTCCCAACTAAAAGCTCCAACAACGACAGCACAAGGTGTTGATATTATGTTATTTGAGGAGGAGAGGGAGATATATATAGTTTTAATAAAACCCCCATGCACAATTAAACTTGATTAAAAGCCTGGCGAATGCTAAAAGTAGTAATGAGTACAGGAGGCTGCAGAGCAGAGTACAGGTGCGCTCTCCTCAGTCAGTCGATGCTGGGAAGGAACAGGAGACGTGACTTCACTTGAGCATTGGAGAAGCAAAAAAGTTGCCTTGTCGTCCTAGGTTGGTAGCAGACTTGCTTTTGCTCCCAAATCTAAAGAAAGAGAATGAACTGGAAAAGTAGTCTATATAAAAGGTAAATAAACAACTATAAAATTACTTGATATAATCAACTCACAGTAGGAAACCCTCAACTACTCTGTAAGCTACTCTTTGTCACCTGAGATGAGAGAGGGGAAGCAGTAAAGACCTTCAGACCCTTTTAAAAGAGGGACTCCTGGGGCTGGCCTGGTGGCGCAGCAGTTAAGTTCGCACTTTCTGCTTCAGTAGCCTGAGGTTCACTGGTTCGGATCCCAGGTGCAGACCTACGCACCACTCATCAAGCCATGCTGTGGCAGGTGGCCCACATATAAAATAAAGGAAGATTGGCACAGATGTTAGCTCAGGGCCAGTCTTCCTCAGCCAAAAAGGAGGACTGGCAGCAGATGTTAGCTCAGGGCTAATCTTTCTCAAAAAAAAAAAAAAAAAAAAAAAGGAAGATCCTTATGACCCACAGGTTTCTTTTAAAGTCTAGTCACTAGCTAAGATCTAATTGAGTTTTTCTTTCAACAAGATGGGAAAGAAGTCTAAGGAAGCAGTCATTTTTTCATTTCCTGAGCAGGCCAATTCCACATACCTGGGAGTGTTCTTGGTGAGGGTGGAGCGGACTCTCTGCGACAGGGAGCTGGATGAAGGAGTCTTGAGAAGCTGATGCTCAGGAGTGGTCACAGGCCCCAGTAAGCTCACTGCAATCAAAGTTAAGACACATTTTTTAAGGAAGGAAAAAAAGAAAGCATATGACCAGTTTTAAGCTGAATACCCTGTGAAGCACTTAAGAGCTAAGGTTAGAGACCTAGCAAAACCCCAGAGATCATTTTTGCCATCATTTTGTAACACACCAGTACATCTTTTGAACTATGCAGGCAACTGCTCAACGAATACCAACATTCACTTCCTGATTTAGGCCAGTCTCAAACTCCAAACTTCACAAATCTAACATCTGACCGTTTGATTTTAACCTATACTAGAAAAAACAATATGCTCCCTTAAAAAAGGAACTTGCAATAATGAAAGAACAGGTCTCCAATGCCAGTGAGGTTGGAATGAAACCAGCCTCATACATTTTTGATGGCAGTACAAACTGGCAAAAGCCTTTAAGAAATCAAGCTGGTAAAACATATCAAGAAACAAAAATGTTCAAGCTCTTTAATTCAGTGATTCCCACTCCTGGGAATTTATCATGGGGAAGAAAAGGTATACCCATACAATGTTGATGGCAGCATTATTTATAATTATGAAAAACTGAAAAATAACATCAATACCTAATAGAATATTTAAGTAATTATAGTTTACAACCATAAAAATATTATATAGTAGAAAAAGTTCTCACAATATGCTAAGTGAAATAAAAACAAATTATACCTAAATTATTATTATATCTATATTTTTTAAATATCTATATCTATATGGGTAATGAAATATCTAAATGGGTAATGAAGGAGAACATGGAAAAGTAAAAAAAAGGATGGTAGAACTGTACAAATTCTCCTTTAATGTTAGAATTCTCAAAACGAATTTAATTTTTATTGAAGAATATGAAGTTCAAACAGCTCTAGCAAAGGCAGGGAGAGGGCACAGGACCAAAAGTGGAGAGGGAGTCAGGTCCTTTCAGAAGCACAACTTAGCTCTCACCTTTTATATCTGGTGTCTGTGGTGTCGAAAAGGCGTTTGAGTTTTCAATGACATGCATGGGGTCAATGTTTTCTTGTTCCACCATCATAAACTGACTCCAGTATTCCACTGGCAGTGAAAGCAGGCGCTCTACCACCTAAAAACCACCAAATACATTAGCAAACTTCCAAAGCTCGGGACTTACCTCTCATTATTCTCTCATGTTATCACATTATACAAGTTCATACACACACACACGCTTGCCTACCTTGGGTTGACGCTTGATATCCTGTAACATTATCACTGGATCTGGATTGGGCACAGCATGGGCGACAATTGTAGGGCCAAAGACTTTAGCCAGATTGGCAACATCCATTTTAGTGTTTGGACTCTGAGCCACTCTAAGCAAAAGACCATTAAATTAGAAGACTTGCCCTTCTGCTTAAACGCAGACCAAATATAAATTCTACGAGGAAACAATTCACCCCTCACATTCCCTCCCTAACATCCAACCCACATTATCTTCCCCTTGGAAAATTCCCTACTCCCAGAAACAAGTCTCTGCTGTACTCACCTCTGCAAGTGAATCATGAGGAACGCTAATGTGTCTCTGTTGGCCTGGGGCAGTTCACCCACAGCCTGGTACATGGCAGCTATGCTGTTGTCCTCATCTGTGATTTCTGTAAATGAAAAGACAGCAACAAGAGGCCTAAGACTTCTTTCCCTTGACAGCGGGCTTCCAAGTTATCGACCACAAAGTCTCATCTATACAGTAAGCTTCTGAAACTTCTGATTAGGTTCATGACTGCAACAGACTCTAGTTTCATTAACAAGCAGGATACTGGCCAATAGCTCAATATTAGAAATCAGAACTTCTAAAAAAACGGCTCTTGCAGTTAGAGAAAGCAGCTGGCAACCCATGTTGTAGGAAGGTGGACACACAACTTGCAGTGACTATAATTATCAAGAAGATATACTTCGATAAAACATGTATAAAGACCTACTATGTGCCAGATACTGTTCTAAGTGCTCAGAATAAAGCCGAACTAAACAAAGACTTTGCCTCATGGAACGTACATTCTATTGAGGAGTTACTCAAAAAGCAAATATCTATCAGGTAGTGATACATATAATAAAATAAGGCAGGCAAGAAGTGAGAAAGTAATGGGAGCTGTTATTTTAGACAAAGTGGTGAGGAAAGGTGTTTCTGAGGACAAGATACCTAAAAAGAAATCTAAAAGAAAGGAGTAAATCATGCAAATATCATTCAGGCTGAGACAACAACAAATGGAATGGCCTCGAGATGGGAGTAAGCTCAGTCATGTTCTAAGAACTGCAAGAATTCCAGATAATCAGAAAGGAAGGAGGGAAGGGAAGGATGTTCAAAGAGATGATGCTGCAGACATAACCAGAAGCCAAATCACGTCGGGTCTTTTGGGCCATGTTAAGGACTGTGCGTTTTATTCTGAGAGTAATGGGAAGCCACTGGAAGATACTGAGGACAGAAGGGACATCACCTAATTTAAATTTTAAAAGGACCACGCTCTTCAACTACTGGATGAAGGTCATACTGTGGAGGGCAAGAGTAGAAACAGCAAAATCAGTAGGTTCTTACATCACTTCAGGGTGAGGGATGGCAAGAGCAGTAGAAGGAGTGACAAGTTTCAAATTTAAGACGTATTTTACAAGACCTTTGCTGATAAAATTTGCCAATGGCTTAAATGTAGGGTGTGAGGAAAAGAAATCAAAGATGGCTCCAAGTTCAAAGGACAACCTAAAACTTGACCAAAATACAACAAAAAGCAACAACAAAAAAACCTGTTAGTCCCCTATACATATAATTCATATGGAAGAGGACAGGCATGGGGAACTTGGATATAGTTATTCATCCATCAAAGTCTTTGAACGTCTACTATGTTTCAGGCACTGTACAGAAAAGTCAAAAATTCCTGCCCCTGTGGGACTCACATGCAGGTATGAAGGCTGCCCTTACCTGCCGCTTCCATAAAGGTCTTGTTTAGCCGAAAGGTCAGAAGGGGTTCTTTGAGGTTTCGAAGGAAGTCTTTCAGGAGGCTGCAGATAGCATGGATGTCATCCACTTTGCTGAGGAGAGGCACAGTTTTCACTCTGAGGAACTTCTCTTTCAGCTCTTTCACTGTCCGGTCACAGCCTGAGATCCGATATAGGCCTGTCTATTATCAAGGCAACACTCTCAGTTAAGAACCACCTAATTAATTAACACAAATAATAAATTCACCCTCTCTGAGGGTTGATCTTACCTCAGTCAGCCCTCTCTGCTCAATCTCATTTACACAGTGGACAACAATGGAGGGGATCATTGGAGAAGTCTGGGACACATAATCTGCCAGCATACCCTGAAAAGAGAGTTTTAAATTACTCTTTATACCACTTAGACCAGCAGGGGAAGAACCATCTCCAGACGAATGCTCAGGCTGGGACATCACGTCTACTTTTAAATTCCTCTTCCCGAAGCACATATTAGAACAGAGACGCTCAATTATTTTTCCCACCTCTGCACCAGGACTAATTTATGGTCACACACACCACACTCTTTCAGGAACAAGCAATAAGACCACGAGCTACAGCCCCGCCCCTGCTTCTCTTCTACTCAAGGGCATCAGAAAGCAAGGCATGAGGAGACCACAGGTATGGCCTTTAACATAAACTAATTTATTACTCTAAAAAAGAAAATGCTTTTTACATTTTAATTATTCTTAATAAGAAAA
The DNA here is from genome assembly GCF_021613505.1 of Equus quagga. NCBI lineage: Eukaryota > Metazoa > Chordata > Mammalia > Perissodactyla > Equidae > Equus > Equus quagga. The sequence continues at coordinate 18,155,913 of NC_060267.1, read as the reverse complement.
ATTATTTAACACAACTCAGTTGATTGTAACACAAACCTATCTGTAGAGGACAGCTCCACTGTTCTACATTAGAGTACAGAAAATTTGTAAAAAATTATATGCATGGCTAAAAACTCTCAAGATTAAAGAAAAGTAAACATTTGATTTGCTGGGGGCTGGGGAGCAGCATAGTCATCTTGTTTTTGATTCTTGCTAACGTTGCTTGTACAATAAATAATTTTTAATAGATTGAATTGATTTTTAGAAATAAGCAACATAATCCAAATAACCTCGAATGGAATATCTCTAACATAAGAGAAAGAATATTCACAGGTGAAATTATATGATGGCTAGAATTTGCTTCAAAATAATTCACTGGACAGGGCCAGGAGGAGGAGACAGAGGTACTGATAAATCATGATTGGACGTGAATCAGCAATCGTGGCAGTTGAGTGACAGGACCCAGGGTTAGTTATACCAATCTCTCTACTTTTGTATATGTTTGAAATTTTACAAAATAGGGTAGGATGAGGCGGGGAAGGGAGAGAACAGGAGGAAAGGAAGGGGAGGAAGGGAGTGAGGGGAAGAAAGGGAAGAGGAGTTCAGTTAAAAAAGTTACTAAACAAACAAACCCAAACAGGACTCTGCTGCAAGTTAACATTTTATAATTTCTACTCGTTATTCCTGGAAGGAAATATACTTGGCATCATTAATTTCAGAACAAAAACTGACACTAAGCTTTGGGAACGCTAAAGAAGCCTAACCCGAGGAGGGCTCCCCCAGGGCATACCTCTCCAATCCTGACGGGGGTTCCTATCAGGGTGGGAATGCAAGGAAGGGGACAGCGGTCCCGACACTCCGGGTGAGAGACCACACGACAGTCTCGACACTTCAGAGACAGCTTGCCAAATTTTATCCGCTTTCCACATGGAACACAAGATTCAGGTTTAATAACCTGAGGAGGAAACAGAGCAGGAGGAACAAAGTGGTATGAATTAAAAAATTATCAGCATCATCAACCAACATTTATTAAGAACTCAGAACATGCCAAACAACTTGCTAATCTCTTTACACATATTTACTTGTGTAATTCTCACAATAATCCTATGAAGGAAGTTTTGTTTTCTTTAAGATAAGGAAATAGAAGCAAAAAGAGGCTAAGTAACTTGCATAAGGTCATCCAGTTGGAAGGGAGCAGAATATAGTAGTGGAAAGAACTTGTGGACGAGGAATCAGAGAACCTCCATGTTAACTCTGCCACTCACTGCATGTGGCTCCAACTAGTAAGTAACTCCTCTGAGCCTCATCAGTTTGCTTGGGTTGTTACGAGGAAATCAAATGGGATAACGGTTAAAATGTGCTATATTCAAGCATAAAACGTAATGTATCAATAAAAAGCACAAACAAATACTTCTGAAAAGTTGCTTTCTTTGAGTTTAATATTACTCACAGAATGGAAAGACAGACACGTCTGTAACCAGTAGTTACCCCTGGAGAGCAGAATTGGAAGGAGGAAGGAAATTTGATGTTTAACTTTATAACACTAAAGTATTTAAATTCGTTCCTGGTATACATTACGTTCACAATTAAAAAAAATTAAATGTGCCCAAAAGAAGAAGGAGTGATGACATATTTACCGTCTTAGAGACAAAGTCATGCAGGCGCATCCCTCCGTTACCCTGAGGAGTGCTGGAACTCTCTGTCTCCGTTCTTGGCTCCAGCTGCCTGCTGCTCAAGGTGGACTCACTGTTCCATGGCTGTAAAGCACCTAGAAAACAAGCAACTTTAAGCCTGTCTTAAGCTTAAGTATTTTGCTCCTTCTGAATTTTAATCCCAATTTTAATAATTGGTAGATAACCAGTAATCTGTAGCCATAATCAGAAGTGAATATAATGGCTATGCAAACAAATTATTTCAAGAACAACAAGTTATACACTAGAGGCATAGGCCAGGCCAGCCATCCAAAGCTGGAGCATGACACAGCAGGTGCTCTGGCCCCCAGGAGGCGCAGTAACAAACTACCCAATACATCCAATCCCTGCCTCAGGGAGGTTCTAGGAAACCAACACTGCCCAAAGTTTACCAGTTGTTTTACACAGGCAATTCAGCCACAAACCCAGCAGACCTGTTTTCCTTCGGCTTCTCGTCCAGTATGGCACAGTCTCAATAGTGGACACGGCTTCAATGGGCCCGCCATCATTGGGAACAGTCACTGTAGTTTTTGCAACTATGGATTCATTCCCCTGAAACAAAAATAGTAATGAAGGTAAGACAAACGTTTGAATCTAATTTCCTCCCCACTATAGGGAGTTTGGAGTGGTTGAAAAATTCCTGAGTCTTGGTCAGGACTTAAGGCTCCAGCCCAAAACACTCTTAAGTTGAAATCTCATACTTTAGAACAGACATACAGGTCACGGGGTATACATACAACAACTAAGAATCAAACACAAAGCTGACAGTTGTTTACTTAATCAGTAATTCCATTCATATGGATGATAAGGATCCTATTACATAGGAAAACCAAGCATCTCTCTCGAAGTATCACTGCGATGCTGACTCAGGATTTTTAATGCTTGGTGTCACTAATCTCTGATGTGTTTGAGACCACAAGTCTCTTGACCTGACTATTCTTACCTGGTCTGCTGTGGATTCAATGGAACGAGTTTTCTTTATAGGTCCAGGGGGACCGTCAACGAACTGTCGGCTACTAGAGCGCTAGAGAGGGTGGCAAAGACCAATAATTTTAGTGCCAAATAGAATATCTGAAGCACAGAAGATAAAATTATTCCATAAGACAACTTGGAGGAGAGTCCAAGGTACCAGGGCTACAGTGAATAATAAACAATGTGCTCTCTCTCATTGCCTATTTCCACATGAAGCTTAAGTTGTACCAATATAAAAATGCCCACAATGCCCTAGAAGAAACGAGCAAGCTTTGGAACAATTCAGATGACAGCACCAGAAAAAGTAGAGCTGTAATCCTATCTAAGGATATGAAGTCTTTGGAAACATATTAAGTACCCTAAATAAGCACATACAAATTGATCTCTGCATATCCCATTATACACACATTTCATCTGAAGCTTATATTAGAGCATAAAAGTCTTGCCTAAAAATTCATGTGACAACTCAAAACAAACTTCAGTGTATCCTTTTCCGCTCAATGAATGAACAGAGAGCAGCCCAGAACAGTGAAACAAAACAGGACCATCCACAGTGCCCCCAAGCAGGGCCTCATTTGTAATATGAGTTTAACAATGGCTAGAGCAACATGTCAGGCCTGCAGGATCATGGCAAAATTTCAAGAGAAAACCCTATTATTGTTACTTTGTAAAAAAAAAAAAACCTAAAAATCATACATACCCTCTTTTCTCTCTTCTTCAGTTTGAAAGTCTTTACCAAAGAAGAATCCCAATCCTGTTGACAAATATACTATATTAATTTCTCTCTTTGGTTAGGCCTCCCCTAAACCCTGTGCAAATAAATTTACAGCGAACTTTAAAGGCTTCTTGAGTCAGACTACCCAACTTACGATTCGGGGATCAGGGGAAGGGAGGGTGTCAAGTGTTGTAGCTATGGAGCTATAGTAAATTAACCTGTTTTCTTTCCAAAATTGAAGCTATTATAATAGAATCAGGAATCAATACCACAGAGGCAAGAAAAGGTTAAAGAATGAACTTCTGTCGTGATTATCCCCAGTGCCTGGTCCTTTATTTCTGATTATTTTTGTAATTAGTTTTAGAACTTACAGAATGTTAGGCACTATACTGATCGTGTTAGATGAGATTCTTGCTCTTAAGGGACTGCTATTGTCTAATCAGATGTTCTGTACAATATGGCCACTTAAAAAGTTCTAGTTTAGGTTTTATGTCTCTTAATCATCCCTTTTCCTTGGGCCCTAAAAAATACATTACCACTGAAGAATTGTCTTTTACTGTGGTCTACTTTCACTTCACTTATTTTAACCATTTGCATTCATTTTTAGCAGCTACTTATGACTTCCTTACTCCTAATAATCCCCAAAAACACAAAATCCAGAAACAGTTGTATACGGCAAATAGTAGCTTAGCTAAAAAAATTTAACCTCTCCGATACATGGTTAAATAATGTAACTACTGGTTGTTTGATTCAGTTTCCGTTACAACAGGTATCATGACAGGCCTAGCTCCAAAATTAGCTAATAATATGTTCTAGTTTTATTATATATCCCAGACCTACTCTATATCATTCCTTATTTCAAAAAGGTGATACCTAATATTTATATCTATAGAATAGCAATTATTTCCCTGGTCAAACACTGAATTTGGACAGAAAACTCATAGACCATGTAACAAGTAGTCTCCTGTTTTGTTATCATCAGAAATCAACCAATAACCTCCTGATTTATTGTTTTGTTTGCTTGCTTTCAGCCAGCAAAACAGGAAAGATACACAAACTACCAATCTCCTGAACATCAAAGATTGAAATATTAGGAGATGAGCTTTTAGGCAGAAACATCACCATAAGCTAAGAGAAGGCTGCTGCCCCACAAAAGTAGGATAACCAACAGTTTAGACACATTAACCTTTGTTGATCAAAGCATTACAGAACGCCCACAAACTTGTATCAGTCTTCTGGCTGAACTTTCAGGACACTGGTTTCTTTCTAATTGTGAAATATGACTAAGTTTTCCTCAAGAACCAAACTAATTCAGAAATAAGGCACAAGTCTATGTTCCCCAGAGCAGCAAATAAACCCTGCCTGGACAGAGTCTTACCAATTTTTTTATTGCTAGCTGGGGCTTTAATAAATCAAGATATAATCAATTAGCACAGCTTACAGATCCGTTAAATAAATTTAACCTCATGCCAAATCCTGAATTCTATATTCTCACTTCCAGAAACTAAAGAAATACATAAGCCAGTCTCTTATAGCTTGTGTGGATTTATATTTTAAAATCCTTGCTCAGGGGCTGGCACCACGGCTGAGTGGTTAAGGGTCGCATGCTCTGCTTCGGCAGCCCAGGGTTTCGCTGGTTCAGATCCTGGATGCAGACATGGCACTGCTTATCAAGCCATGCTGAGGCAGCGTCCCACATGACACAACTAGAAGGACCCACAACTAAAAAAAACATACAACTATGTACTGGGGGGCTTTAGGGAGAAAAAGGAAAAATAAAATCTTTAAAAAAAAATAAAACAAAATGCTCAGTATCTATAACACATCAACATCAACTAACGAAGTAGTAATAAAGGAATTCTAGAAGAGAGGGCAGGAGAGATATTCCTGAGGATGCAGAGGTAAGAGAAGTAGATAATTCTCAGAGATCAAATGTCCGTTACCAGCGATTCATCAGTCTTGTCAAAGCTGATATCTGATAAAATGGAACCAGATTCATCGATGGTTGACAGTCTAGATGAGTGAAACAATACAGTGTTAGACATAGAAGACTGTGGAGAGTAAACCCCACCAACAGCCAGAACAAGTCTCACTGGTCAGGTCACGTCAGCAATTTCACAGCAACTGCCTCCCTATGGAGATAACTACAAGCTCAACCCCTAGCTGTGGTGAGCTGTGTTTGATGGTTTTCACGGGGGGTGTATGTGTGTGCATGTGCACGACTACACATGCAGCACAGCTGCTTTCTCAGCAAAGGCCTTATACCAGCAGCTGAGAGTTACACTCAGAGGTATGGGTGCTATTCCCTGCTGATGAATTTGTACTACGGGCTACTAAAAATTCACAAGGCAGAAGAGTGAAGTTTAACTTGATCCCAACTGTGGTTGCTTTCTACAAGACAATATCACCCAGCATTAACTTTTTAAGAAATTAAGCCTGTACATCTTCTTAGTTATAAAGATTCCCCATAAAACAACCAGGCAACAAAATAAATAGCTCTCAGAGTGCTGACCTTTCCCCATGTCTTGTATTGGGGGTATCAAATTCAAAGCCTGGTTGAGACTATTTTAAATAGTGATGCAGTGGAACCAAAATTATTGCCTGGTCTTGGCTCACAGAAGGTCCTTCTAAACCAGAAGAACTACAAGAGCTCTCAGGAGAGTCAACATAGAAAGTATTGCTGAACCGCCACTATTACCTTTAGGTTTCTTAGCAATGTGCAGGATTAGTTATTGATGTGCAATTTAGCACCAAGATAAAAATTTTACCCACAGTGAAACAACATCCTAAGGAAAGATTAAAAAAAAACAAAAGAAAAGGAAAAAAATAGGGAGCCCCCAGTGCCTTTGTTTCCCACCTACCCTTCCTCCAAAGTCTTCTTCTGCCTTATTCAGCACACATTCCAAAAGCAGTATATTTAAGAGTTCAGAAAACAAGAACTTCTGACAGCTGTTTTGCTTGTGTCAGATAACAACAGATGCAGTTCCCCCACCTTTTGTTCCCAGCATTGCTGCTGGATGGTTGGCCTCTGTTGAGAAAAGCCAGAGCTGATTTTTGCTCCTCACTTAGTTGAATGCTGCCAGATGTGTCACACATGAGCATCTCTCGAATCAGCTGAATCTGTCTTTCCTATAGACCAAAGCAGAGTAAAACATCCTAACTAACCAGGGGAGAAAGCTTCACCTCAAATTTATGGGACGGGCAGACCAGAAGACATTAAAATACAGCATTATGCAAATGAGCCTTCAGGAAGGCTGCTACACCAATAGCATATTAATTCTCATCAAGCCCAGACTGTGTCTCTGATTTCTGACTGGTAAATGAACTCCATCTAGAATAGTGGGGTTTCTGCTACAAGACTTTTGGATCAAACTGCTAATCCAAGAGCAGAGAGTATGGCAAAACGAGAGTCCCAAAACAGATTTCACATAGCAAAAACACTTTAGTGTCATTTTATCAGGACAATTACTGGCTTCTTCTGCAGAGGAAAGCAGCCACCCACCTTTCCAATGGTAGAAGCAAAATGCATTAAAAAGGATACAAAGCTGCAACGCACCAGAACCAGACAATCTGAGCTTACTGAGGCATCTAACACTGTACCACCATGGATTAGTCCACCTTGGTAAAGGCTTTCCTTTGTACCATGACCCACCCTGGGAAATCTGAATGATAGTGTTCTATGTTATCACATTGCTCTACTCATTGAATACATTTAGCCCCTTACCCTGAATTAGGAGCAGTGGTGAAGGAAAGACTTAGAGTTGTCTTGCCCGTATCAATGACAAAGTAGCTATTGATATAAGGATGAGGACATTCTGGGTGGCATGAGAGACAGCCAACTATCTTGTGACAGACCAAGCATGCTAGGATTTCCCTGCCTTTCTCCCTAATTTTAATTCCTTAAACTCTCATTTGAAATGTCTATTAGGTATTAGTTTCAAGTCTAAAGGAGAAAAAAATTTAAAATCCAATCTATGAAGAAAAGGATTCCTAGGCTGCGATTTCAGCTCCAACCACAGACAAGTTGTCAATGGACAGATTGCTTTCAGTTCTTTAATGTGGAGGAAGAAACTGGGTAAATCCAGCAACAGGAAACGCTATCAGATGTGCTTCCCCCTCCCCGACTGTCACAGTTCTAAGAGAGAAAACAATACACACCAGCTTTTCACAGTCAGCCTCAGCTCGCTGCCTCCTTTTGATCTCTACGTCCACCTGATTGCGTGCATGCTTCAGCTTAACATCCAGAGCGCTACGCTCAGTCTCTGCTTTCATCAAAAGATCCTTGTATTTCCCCAGCTCGTGGTCTGTTCTCTGCCACTTTTTACGGAAATCCTCAAAGTCCTTTGCCAACTGGATGAATTCTAAGGAAAGGGGAAAATTTTAATAATTCAAGCATCAAGCAGAGTATAAATGCTCTAATAAATGAGTCTTCTGGTTAATTTTACTCCAAATACATAATTAAGAGACCAGCTAAATCATGGCCAAATCCAGCTGAAAATAACGAGAAGCAGGTCCTGAATACATGTTCATCACTCTGGATGGGAGATTTGTGGGGAGCGATTCCTTTTCAATAGGCCACTTACTTTGGCTTAGCCAGTGGCATCTGCTATGGAATAAGCAACTCATTAGTCACCTGGCTCCAGATGTAACACCGACACTGAAAGCTCCTGAACAGAAGGCAATCAAAGGGGGATACCTTTGGGGCAGCTGTCACATACCAGGACAGTTACGGCTATAAAACAAAAACAGACTCCTTTAGAGTCACGCATTGCTGTGCCAGAGAGGCGTTAAATAGCAAATTCAAATGTAACTGCTATAATATGCTCCAGTAAATGTAGATTAATATTATAGATGTCTAGGCCTGCAATTCCATTCAGCTATATAATTATACAAATATTGATTTCAAAGTAAAGAGCCAATTTGCTTTTGCTGTTTAACACTGCCCTGAAGGGTATATAAACACTCCAGTTGGAAAGACACAGGAAGAAAAAATCATACAAGCTTTGGGTGATAGCGGAACATGGACTCTTCAAATGTCTGCAAAGAGAGCATCACTTCCAAGGCAGCACCTCAAAGCATGATAACCCTGGCGGCATTCATTCTCATCACCAGCTATTGGCAAAGACTTCTGGAACACCTTACCATTTTCTAGTTAACCTCAATCTATCTCTAAGCATCACTCTCCACCAGCATCTTGGAGGAAGTTTCCAAGGTGTACATCTGCTCTTGGTCAAACTATCCCAGTTTATAGCCGAAAATAGGCCAAATTCACACAAAGCTAGCAGCTTCTAGGTAGTAAAGGCACTTTTCCGTTTTGAATTTAACCTATGAGCACACAAACAATATAGTGTTCTTCGTAAGCAATTTTAACAATTTGACTAGATTTCAAACTTACAAATTAGGATACCAATTCAATCTAGAGAAACCAAGTCTTATATACAAGGAATCTTTAGTTTTTATCAAACAACAGATTTTAGCAAAACAGGATATTATGACCTAATTATTTGAGACAATGAAAATAGCAAGGATCCTATATATATATATATATATATATATATATATATATATACATACACACACACACACATATACACACATACATAAAATTACAATTCAAATAGTTTTAAATGATATGCTGGTTTAGTTAACAGTTTGGAACACATCACTAAGATTTTTTTCTCAAGTTAAAGAAAAACAAACAATACATCCTTTTGCAAATTTAACTATTTCATTATTATAGATTCACAAAGAAAAAAACTTAAAAAGCTGACATAGCCATGTTCACTCTGGCAATTTATCAAGCAGTGCACTTATAATGTGTACATTTCTGATGTGTATAATACTTCAATTTCAAAAAGTAAAGAACAAGAAACACACTTTTCAACTATACAGTCTAAAAACTTTCTAGCTCCACACTGTGGTCAATTAAATGTTTCTAAATATAGTGCTGCATACACACAATATTTACTGAATTGAAAAATAATTGTGAGAATGAAAAGATTTCCATTTGACCTAATTTTGCTGGTTTGTTTGTTCTTTAGGATACTCCCTCTTGATAGTCTTATTAAATTTGGATTTTAATTCCTATTCATTGTTATTTGCACATGTAGGAGAGGAAGAGAATTCCTCTACCCATTTTAGGTCCTTCTGGCTGGTCTATGAATTAAATTGACATGAGGGACTGGCCCCATGGCTGAGTGGTTAAGTTCACGTGCTCCAATGCAGGCGGTCCAGTGTTTTGTTGGTTCAAGTCCTGGGCGCGGACATGGCACTGCTCGTCAGGCCACGCTGGGGCGGCGTTCCACATGCCACAACTAGAAGGACCCACAACGAAGAATATACAACTATGTACTGGGGGACTTTGGGGAGGAAAAAGGAAAAAATAAAATCTTTAAATTGACATGAGACAGAATAACAGGAGAAAATCAAACAAAGCTTTATAACACGTATACATGGAAGAAACCCAGGAAAACTGGATAACTCACCAGAATGGCTGAGCTGCCCGCTTAAATATCATCTTCAGCTAAGGACAAAGGAAGGTGTTGGGGATAGCAGTTTGGGATTTCAAAGGGGAGGAAGGCAATTCACATGGAAATGGAAGCAAATGTTTGATAAACAGAACTTTGACAAGAGTGGGCTTAGCAAGGATCCTCCCAAGTCTACTGACAGCCAGAGTTCTCTATGGTGATGGCCTCTCCCAGGGACAAGGCTTTTATCTCAAATTTCTTTCAGGCAGCTGAGGGGAAGGTCTAAGTTTCTTTCAGAGTCTTTTGTTCTTGAAAATAATCAAGGCAAAGAGACATATTTTGAGGTGGCCAATTCCGTTGCCCCACACAAACATTACAAGTTTAACTGAATTGGACGATGGAACTCAAACCAAATAAAGTATCAGTTCATTTCAAGGAAGGAGTTCCTATTTTAATAGCACAACTGATTAAATTACTCGTTCAGTTTAGCTTGTGTTAGACCAAAACCAGAATATTTGCATACAAGTCTAAGATATTATTTTTTACATACAATCTGTTATGAACTAAGTTTGCTAAGTCAAAAAGGCACTTTAGACCACAGACCAGGAAAAATTTTGATGTTGGAAATCAATAAACATGGCACTTTTTGAGTCAGTTTGTGAATCACAATTCAAGCTGTGCTAGCCCCTGTCATGAAGCACATATTCAAGAGATTTATTAAATTCAAATTATCTCCTTAAAAAAGTTATGTAAACATTAAATTATGAAATGCATCCATCAAAAAGGAAAAAAAAAGGGAAATTTCCTTAAAACAAACTGAGGATAATTTTTGATTTATCAAATAAAAAATCAACATGAAAAGATGCTCATCATCACTGATCATCAGGAAAATGCAAATCAAAACTACACTAAGATATCACTGTACAGTCATTAAAACGGCTACAATAACCAAGACAAAAAATAACAAATGTTGGAGAGGATGTAGAGAAAAGGGAACCCTCATACACTGCTGGTGGGAATGCAAACTGGTGCAGCCACCATGGAAAACAGCATGGAGATTTCTCAAAAAATTAAAAATAGAAATACCATATGACCCAGCCATCCCACTACTGGGTATCTATCCAAAGAACTCGAAATCAGCAATTCAAAGAGACTCATGTGCCCCTGTGTTCATTGCAGCATTATTCACAATAGCCAAGATGTGGAAGCAACCTAAGTGCCCATCGACTGATGACTGGATAAAGAAGATATGATATACATATACAATGGAATACTACTCAGCCATAAAAAATGATAAAATCATCCCATTCACAACAACATGGATGGACCTTGAGGGTATTATGTTAAACGTAATAAGCCAGATACAGAAAGACAAACTGTACGATTCCACTTATATGTGGAAGATAAAGAAACACATAGACAAAGAAAACAGATTAGTGGTTACCAGGGGGAAGGGGGATGGGGGGTGGGCACAAAGGGTGAAGTGGTGCACCTATAAGATGACTGACAAATAATAATGTACAACTGAAATTTCACAATGTTGCAAAACTATCATAACCTCAATAAAAAAATTAAAAATAAAAAAATAAATCAGAATTTGGTTCATAATTCAGCAGAGAGACTAAAGCAGCTCCAGAAATCTTGTTTTCTCAGCTCACTATTCCTGGGAACTTTGCACAGATTCTTCCCTTTGTTCCCCCACTCCCCTCTCAGGTTCTTACAGGCAAGGACCCTGCGTCTCTTTTGCTCCTTTCTCTCTAGTGCCTTGCACTCTGCCTAGCACATAGCAGGCACTTAAATATTCATTGAATGAATGAATGAAGAATTGCTGTTCAAATCAACTTTAAACTCCACACATCCAGGCCCACCTAACCAGTCTAATCATACTTACCTCTCACCACTACACCATACCCTCTTTCCAGCCAAACTAGTTTGTCCCTGCCCCTAGAACAGACCCAGCTCATTTCTGCCTTCTCACTGTGATCACGCTATGCCCTCCAAATGAGATGCCCTACCTACTCTTCCTTAAGGACTCATTTTTCTAGTCCCATCTGCTCTATGAATCCTTTCCTAATGTTTGCTCCACATTAAAATTTTCTTTACTTCCCAAAAACACATATTTTGATACTTGTATTATCTTCCATTTCATGAGAAAGAATCCTGTCTCTGAAACTTAAATACCATAATCTTCTTGAAGACAGGCACTGTGTCGTGTACACTTTAGTATTGGCTACCATAAGCACAAACCTAGTATGGTGTTGACACCCAATAGGCACCTGATAAATTATATTTATTCCTAATTTACACACCAACAACATTAAAATAGTTCAGGGAGTTCATGATAAAACAAAAGTAGAAGATAAAAACCATATAGACTGGGGAAAACAGATAACAAAATACCTAGGCTATTAAAGTCCTTTTATTTGAATATTAACCTTCACTCTGATCTTCCAGTAACCTTGGACTTAGTTTAAAAAAAAAAACTATACAAAAATGAGAAAGAGGAATGAAGTTACTATGATGAAAGGCAAGAGTAAGGAGCTGGGATACTTATTAGGCATGGGAGGAATTCCCAGGATAAAAGACGATGACAGAGACTGAGCTGGTTGCAGAAAGAAGATTCTAGAGTCTAGAAAACACTGAGCCACTTTAGTTCCTCAAAAGCCAATGCTCCAAGTTAGGGATTTGGAGAGGGAGGCAAAACGTACCTCTATTTTATAACAGAAATCAACGGGAAGATAGAAATTTGCTTATAAAATAAGGGTACCTGTAAAAACAACTATCTTGTATTTTTTGGCTAAATTACTCCAAAGTATTTTCACAACTAGTGTTTCATTTTATCCTCAAATCTTCACAGTACTCTCACAAAGAAGATAAAGACATTTAAATTCCTATTTTACAGATGGAGAAACAGACACAGAAATAACAGTTAAAAGGCAGCACTAGTTACTGCGACTCCAAACCTCAGACTCCTCCCTTGCCCCGACATCCTATCTGCCACCTCCTCCTAGAGATCTTATCACAATCCCTTCCACCCATTTCCCTTTATTCCATCTTCACAACCACCATTCCAGTTAGGGCTCCTATTGCCTCTTTCCTGAACTATGGCAACCATGTCCTCCTAGCCTCCATCTCTGCCAGGGTAATCTTCCAAAAGCACAGCTTTCATCATGTCACTCTACCTTACTCCTATTCCCCTCAAAACCCACACACTTGCCTCCACTCAGGCTGTTCCCTTGACCCTAAATGCTCTCTTTCATCTCTGCCTGTTGGGATCCTACCTTACATCTAAGGCTCAACTCAAACCCTACTTTTCTCCATGAAGTCATTTAGCCACCCCTTTCCCTCAACTCAACATATGCTAGAAGCTGTGATAGGTTCTCACCAAATATTTGCTGAATGAACCTGAATTTTAAGATCTCTTATTCAATACTCTTTCCCAGTAGACTCCAAAGTAATCCATCTTCTGAGATGATGTGACCTCAAGGAGAAGCCTAATGAGTATGCCATCATGGCTAGTGAGCTGGTACCAGATGATAGGGTCATATAACAGCTATTAGAGAGAGAAAATAGAATATTGTTTTGAAAGGCCCGTAAGTGGATAAGAGCTATTAAAAACATCAATCAAATTAAAGAAAATATTGAATGGCATAAGTAAGACACTATACTAAGTACTGTGGAGATTTAAAAAATGGTTTAAGACATAGTTCTTGCATTACCTTTATACCAATGAGGCTGACTTAAGAGCAACACTTCCTAAATTAGGTACTAATGAAAGTCTGAAATAGGACTTGAAGAGTAACCCAAGGAAAAGCTGGTGAAGAACACTTCCCTCAGCTCACTTAAGTCAGTGCCATCAGCCCACCTTCCTTTCTCAGTAATCTCCCCAGACAAGTGTTCTCTCTCACCACTTCCTTTCTCTCCCTAGATCTCCACCCAGTCTCCACCCTTTATTATTAAGTATCAAATAAATGAAGTGGGTAAAAGCAGATGAATAGTCTCTTCTTCAAAAAAAATTATGACATTTGAAAATGTCTTCAATTGGAAATGTTTTATAGACACAAGAAAAGCCCAGTATAAAACTGCAGACAACCACAGTACTACTCTAAAGAAAAAAGCAACATCCATGGAAATGCAGGAGATTTTGCCCAGTTCATGGTATGAAAATGAAACTAGTAACTAAGGCCACTTACTCAGTGGAACGAGACCTTGATAATGACAAACATCTGGGTAAGCCATTTAAGAACAACCATAGAAAGAAGTGACCATTAGAATGAGTGTCCATTAAGCTTTGACCGTGGATAAGTGACCATTCCTTTCTTTTCAGGTAACCCAAATGAAAAACAATTTTAAGATCTGAACACACTTCAGCTTTGTAGAAAACCCAAATCTGAAATCTGTTTTTCTCTTTACACAGGCCAGCTCAGAATGACTTACGGAGTTCATTTCCTTCACTGAGAATCTCCACCCGGCGTACAAGCTGCTCAAACAGATTCCGCAAGTTCAGCATAGTGGTATCCATCTTTCTGCCAAGAAATCAAATAGACATTAGGGGTCCTGCCTTCTCCCCCAGACAAAAGATTCAGCAGCAATCCAGTACAGTCATCAGTGACTAACATCTGGACTCTTCCATTTGTAGCTACCATCCTAAGAATCTCAAGCCAACCACTGATGTTTTGTGTAATTCTTAGTATAAAAACAAAGTTGAAATGTTAATACTCACTTGAAAATTAGAAAAGCATTTCAGACCTCTGAATCTAACACCCCTCCCTGCCTACTTTTCCTCCTCTACCCTGCAATCACTCCGGAGCCTAGAGGAAAGCAATTAGGGACAAGCATGTCAGTTGATTACTAGGTGACCAACTACAAAATGTGCTTCTTGGTTAAGCCTATTGATTAACAGAACACTTTTGCCACTTTAATCCTTCTGGACTTTGAAGACCTTCAACATAACTTAAAAGATTTATTTTTAATTTCATTTTTAGCTAGTACCCCTGTCGCCACTGCCTTTTAAAACGCAGGACATGGTCAGCACATTTGCTACCAACGGCACAGATGACGTCACACAAGTGATTAAGTGGGGAAATCGCCAGCTCAGCAGCACAAGAATTATTTCTGTAATGCAGGGCTCTCTGCTGGACTGTGTGCAGGGACTATGTCTAATAAATTTATACTAAGTATAGGCAAAGGATTATGTTGTACCACATTCTGGCACCACGGAGACAATACACCACCTTCAGAGTTAGAAGGGCAAAGGAAAAATCATTTGCTACTGTGTTCTGTGTAGTGAATTTCAGTCTTCGTATTTCCCCCCAAAGATCTGCTGATATTACATTAAAGGCGGTGCCCTCACAAGGAGTTCTGTTCTGAATAGACTTTAACTGGGAACATTTTGAGGAAATAAGATCTTCATTTAACAGTCAGGAAAGAAAGACATGAACTGGATGTTACGAAAATTATCAAGGAAATGAAATAAAAAATCAAATTTCATTTGAAAATTGAATGCCCTCAGAAATACCATTAAAGGATTCTTACGTTTCTCCTAATCATCCCTTCAAAATTCTAGTCCAAGTCCTTGTTTCATGCATCTAAATACAATTTTAAGAACTCTTTTATGAAGGTTTAGTGATTTTACAATGTTTGTAAGATTGTACCACAAGCTATGAGGGCAAGAAAGAAAAAAAATACCCACAAAGGACAAAGAAATATATAAACATGAAGATATTTTCTATTAATTGCTACAGAATTGTTCATTTGGACTTGTATGATGATTGCTCTAATAGCAAAAATAAAAACCTTTCAATTCGATCCAATCCAAGCTTGGATGCAATATATGTATACCTGAATCAGGGCCGGAAACCAAGATTTTCAAATGGCAACGTATCTGTTCCAAGCTACATCACAGCAAGCTGCTAAGCAACCAGACCAACAAATTTATTACAAAGATCTTTCTCTAAACTAAGAATAAAACTAAAAGAAGAGCATTAAAACTGACAGGAAGAGATCTGGAAGTCATGGAGATGCCCATGGATTTAACAATATGACCTAACAGGCAAGTATATCCAAGAGCTACAGGACAGAAGCAGGAGCAAGGCATTCAGCAGCCTATTCAAATGATTTTCTTTGGCTCCCAGTAAAAATGGAAGATGCCGATCAGTTTCAACATGAGGTACTGATTTCTGTCATCTCAGGTCTCATCTGTAGATTCTGAGACTGTAAGACAGTGAGCTCAGTACCTAGGAAAACTCGATCTGTTCAAGAATGCAGGAAAGGAAAATTTCAGTGCAACTAGGGTATTAAAAACTGGTTGTTAAAAAAAAAATTTCAGAAGGTTTTTATGTCTTAAATCACAATACAACAACCTGACCCTTTCTCCCCTTTTAAAGAAATTCTCACATTTTCTCAAGTTCCTCTAGTCCATTATTCTTCTTTCCTATGTTCTTTGTGCATACCATTCCCTAGAGTTAGGGTTGGGGGAGGTCCTCTCTTGAAAAAAACAACCGTCATGATTCCAGAAGACTCAGGACACAGAGAACCTATCTGGGGCCATCTCCTCACCATGGTAACTGTTATCTCAAACAACTACCTCAATCGGCTTTGTTCTCCTGACAAGACACCTAGTACCTAGGAGAGAGTTGTTTAACTGAACTCCCAATGCTCTACTATGAAGCAACAAAGAGACAACCCTTAACTCTGTCAGCCTGCCACAGTCTCCAGATTTAGAGTTTTATGAATAGTTTGACTATAGATTTTTCTATTCTTCCCTCTCAACACTAGACATTCCCTAAAGTTCAGTCCTCTGCCCTCTTGAAGAACATATCAAACCATCCCACTTTAGTCATTACATCTCTACAGACAACTCACCCTTTCTTCCCCCCAGCTCTAGCCTCTCCTATCTCCAATCCTGTGGCTCTCCATTTGCTTAGGATGCCCTAGATGTTGAGCTTGATTCTGAGACACCTTCTGTCCTTCCTCTTCAGATAGATCATCAACCACCCTACCCACTGACATACCCTATCCCCTACCCTGCGGCTCCCAATTTTAATTGCCTTATTTTTATCATTCTCCCAATCACTCAGTACAAATCTCAGCATCACCTTAAGTTAGTTCCTTTCCTACAATTACAATCACCAAACCATGTAGACTCTTCTCCCATGTGTGTTAACCCATCCCCTCATCACCTGCAGGGCATCATCACTCATGTCAGCTGACCTTCCCCCCACTGCTTTGCTCAGCCGGCACTCAGACGCATACACCCTGCGCTCTAATTTAACTTTACCGTGTTTCTACTCTATGTCCCGGGTATACTGTAAACTTGAGAGGAGAAACCTTATATTTGGCACTACTGTATTACACACACAAATAGTATTCAAAAATAAATATTTGATAGTCAGAAAATACACACACATACATACACACACCCGTGATTCTATTATCACAAGTATCTCCATTCTACCTGAATACCAACATATAATATAGATGAAAAAACAAACAGTATAACCTCAGGTAAGTCACTTAAATTCTGAGACTCACCTACAAATGGAAACAATAATGCCTGTCATATTTACCTCGCAGAATATTACCAATTAATGCAGGGAAGACTTATAAAATGTAAATTGAAACTTACTATAAAAATATAGAGTATTATTAGAGTAGGTATGAAATTTCTGGTTTGGTTTTGGTCTGATACTTACTTACATCCTCACAGCTGGAACCCAGAACAAGAAAAATGGAGGAGACAGCCAAATGTGGCCAGTTCTAGGCCCTTAAGCAAACTGTTCCACATAAGGCTTGCAGCATCTGAGAAGGGTTAGTTTTTCCTCTTACATAGGTTTACTTAGGGTAATCCAAAAACAGCACTAGCAAAATATAATCCTCTTCTCTTCATATGCTGGGGAACCATGCATTTTTATTAACGTTCTATATAAGTGACTCTCAGGAATTACTTATAGGTGACAAAAATATCTTTCTGCATCAGTACTAACTCTGATATCTCAGCCAAATTGTAACTCGAAAAGCTAAAATTTACTCATCCTATTCAATGTCAATTGAAAACGGTCTTAATTTTCCTGCTGGGTCACATTTTCACCCTCATGAATACTTCTTTATTTCTCTCCCTTTATTATTTGGCTCCATAGCTAGGAGATACACTAATGTGAAAGGAAACGAAAACAAAGTCATATTGTCGTACATTGCTTTGCAGCTGTAAAACAGCTGTCACTCTTCACTACGGATATGGCTGCCTTTCGGGAAAGCTGAAATGATCCCTATGTGTAGCAAAGAAATCAGTTTGTGGAGCACTTTAAACAAAAAGGTGCTAGAGAATCTCAGCTGTTATTGATGAGACGCCCCAGAGGTGGAGAAGTCACTATGTTACAGATTCCCAATCTGCGAGTATCCCTGAGGGAGCAATTTCGCGTCACCAGGAAAGAGCCTCAGTTCACTGTGATAGCTTTGAGTCCCCAATTTAATTTCAATCACCCAGCTAAGAGACAGACGTCGTCCTTCAGCATAACAGACTATTACAGATCTTAACTGCAGAGTATCCTGGGAAAAGTCTCTATTCTCTTATCCTCCCCCTACAAACAACATTATTACGAGATCTATACATCAGGTTTTTTAGATGCATCAAGGGTATTAAATATTGTAAGACAAAGCAATGGAAGGTTGCCTGAGTTTTTCAGGAAAGAGTTTTAATGAAAAACATCCTCACAAACATTACTAAACCTGGAGATTCCCAAGAAATCAGCAATATAGGTTCTCTGCTGCCAAGGAAAACTATTCCTTAAGTCTCAATCCCACAAGATTCTTTCATATGAAAGCATTTCAGAACAATTCTTTTTGCCAAATGTCCAGCTTCTGCTTCGCCATATCGAAAGCCTCTATACAACTGGCAAGCAGAAGGCATATCTTGAAACCAAATGTCTTATGAGCAAATCAATTGCAGAAAGAGTAAACAGAACATCCTCAGTCCAACATGAACGAAGACTAAAATAAGGAAAGGGACGAGTTGAATTATTATTTTTCAGAAAATTGGGGCGGACCTGGTGGCCAAGTGGTTAAGTTTGCGTGCTCCACTTTGGCAGCCCAGGGTGTCGCGAGTTCAAATCCTGGGCACGGATATGGCACGGCTCATCAAGCCATGCTGAGGCGGCATCCCACATGCCACAACTAGAAGGACCCACAACTAAAAATACACAACTATGTACCAGGGGGCTTTGGGGAGAAAAAGGGAAAAAAAAATCTTTAAGAAAATTATTACCAGTTTGGCATACTAAGTTCTCCTTTTTTTCTTCTGTGAATTCTTCCCACTCTGAAGTGTCCCATTCTTCAAGGTCTAGTATAAGTCTTACCAATTCACGCAAGCATTCGCTAACCATTTCAGTCCAAAATAATCTCTCGTTTATTATCTACAACAGTCACTTGGCACTGCCTCATATTTTGAATTTGCTACGTTGAAAGAAAATGACTGTTTTCTTAATAGTGAAATTAAAACCTCACCACCCTAATCAACTAGATTTATGTTCTTATCTAATCTTTGTCCATTATGCACCCATATTTCATAGAACTGCTATCATAGATTATACATAATTTTGTGTTTTGCTTTTTTCTATCATGTCTCCATTAAGTTCCCAAAAGCTGATGAATAACTGTTTAACCACTCTTCTTCGGACATTTAGGTAATTTCCAGTTTCTCAGTTACATCTGCTGGAATCTCTTGCACGGTCACTCCCGCCCCTCCTTCAGGTATTTATGTCATTTTCTCACTGAGGTCTTTCCTAACCACTCTATTTTAAATGGGAGCCTTTCCCCCAACACATCTCTGCTTTATGTTGCTCCAAAGCACTTATCTCCATCTAACATACTTATATATTAATTTATTTATTTTGTTTATTGTCTGTCTCTCCAACAGTAATTTCCAAGGAGGCAGAGAGTTTTGTCTGTTTTGTTCATTGCTGGGCCCCTGGTGGCCAGAACAGGGCCTGACACTTGGCAAAAGATTCATAAATAATCACTGAATGAATGAATTGAGCATCACTGTGGACAGTGTTTTTCTCCAGGTGGCCTGTGCCTTAGAAGATATTTCCAAGGCTGAGGTTACTGTATCAGAGGGTAAAAACCTCTTATGGCTCTTGATAAACATTGCCAAAATATTTTCTAAAAGGGCTGTACTGACGTACAGTACTCTCAACCATGTAAAGGCCTACTAGAGTCACCACCATCAGTTATGTTTTTAAGTTAATCACACCAAAGAAACTGCAAGCTCCCTCCAAGGCCAAATAAAATTGTCTTGTATTCATGGTTTGCACTTAACAAGTACCTGCTGGATGATTAAGCTATAGGAAAGGCGCCTTCTCTAAACACTTTCAATAACTCGAAAAGTTCACCCCACACATTAAAGAGAATGACAATGACATTTCCCTAGGAAAAAAAAAAGGCTTATCTTCCCGCCTGCCATACGTTCCTACACACAGCCTCCGCCTACGAATGAAACCCTGTGAAGAGACATGTATGGGAAAGCGTAAAAGTAAGGCCTCGTTCTTACGAAGGCTAAGAAGTGGGCCGGGGAGGGCATGATGTCACTGCCCGGGCCAGCTTACCTAGACACACGCAGCCCCAGGGAGAGCAGCTCCGCTTCCAGCCGCCCCAGCCTCGCAAACACCAGGGCTTCTTCCCTTCGAAAAAGCCCAGTTCCTCCGAAAAAGGATGGGGGTCTTGCCCCAACAACTCCCAACCCCTGTATTTAAGTCAGAGCCACTTCTTCGGGGTGGCTCCAGTTCTGTTCAAGCCACCACCTCAAAGGACGACCCCGGCTTTCCACAAAACAGGGCGCCAGGAAGGAAACCCCCACCCCCCAGCCACCGCCCATTCAGGCCGCTCCCGGCGCGGGGGAACCGCAGCGCAGGGGCCGTAGGGGCCGCCTTCCCCCCGACCCCGCGGGGGCCACGGCTCACCGCCTCGGCCGCCCGCCCTCCCTTCCACCACAAACGCAGCGCCAGACGTACCCCAGCGCCCACCTGCCCAGGGCCGCCTAGCCCCACCTGGGCCGCTTCCACTTCCCTCCGCGCCTCACCCAACGGCAGAGCAGCACCGCGCCTCAGGCCGGGTTTGAAATCCTGCGCCGACCAATCACAGAGAAATGGATTCCTCCCGCGCCGTCCTTCTGCGCTGCGACGTACGCGTCAAGGCCGGGAGAGGGGCGGGGACGGGACTGGGCATGCGCATGCTGATAAGGCGACGCCAAAGTTAGCCATTTTGACTAAGGTCAACAGGTTATGGGTTTTTTTTCCCCTTCTTTCCTCCGCATCCCTTGCCCGAAGCCATTCAGGATACCATGTTGAGTAAGGGCAAATGATACTTCTTGAGTGCCAAGTACTCTTGTCCTGTTTCTCCCAGGCAGGAAAATTTTGGAAACTATCAACTGAACAGAGTCGGATCTCTTTGTTGAAAGGAAGAATTCCGGAGGGAGATAAGACAGCAGTCATTTTCCAACCATATTTACTGAGCTATATAATGCCTTCATTCATTCTTTCATCCAGGTGTTCATTTATTAAGCCCACCAAATTCGTAACAAGCGCTTCACAGGGAATTGGAAAAATAAAGATGATATCATCTCTGCTTTCCAGTAGCTATGAATGGAGGAGACAGCTTGGGAAAGCAAAAACAAATACAAAATGAAAGCGCTATAATTCCATTTCATAAATGTTCACTTAGAACTTAGCATTAGCACGGGGCTTTCATACGTTTTCATCCGGCCCCACCGTGAGAAATACATTTTACATCACAGCCAAGTATCACAGAACACGGCTTCTCCTTACTACATGTAATGTACTCAACTTTTCTAGTCTCTGCCCCACCCCCCATGTTGCTTGTCCTTTCCTCATTGAATTTATTACTCAGTAATGAGTGGCTACCTGCAATTTGAAAAAATTCTGGTTGACGCTTAGAAGGAGTGTGGTATAATGGAAAGATCACAGGTTTTATAACCAGAAAATTTGACTCCATTTAAACAAATATTGATGGAGTGCTTTTGTGCGGCAGGCATACCAATGAACCAGCTACACTGTCACTTTTTAACCCTTCTGTACTTCACTTCCTCCAACTATAAAACAGAAATAGTAGTACCATCTCTACCTCACAGGTTTATTCCCAGATCAAACAAGAGAGTGTGTGGAACACTATCAAAGTTTACACCTTGTAAACTACAATACAGGTTGTTATTAATATTACTAGGAAAGAGATGAAGAAAGGAATCATTAACTATACGTATGTTATCCCATTTAATCCTCCACAACCCTTCAAGGTCAGGAGCACTCCTTGATTGCATCAGCCTGTGCCTCCTTAGATACCTGTAATACAATTAAATAAGTATGAGAACAGAATATGTTTAAAATACTCTAGAAGCATGGATCAGGAAGCAATTAACCCTATCTAGGGAGTGGGAATGTTAGAAAAGCCTAAACAGAGACTTGATATCTGAGCTGGGACTTAAAGCCTGAGTAGGAATTTACCAGATAGAAGGGGGTGGCAAATTCCTGGCAATGGGAGGATCATGTGACCTCTCAGGAATGAGTCACGAGTATATTTAATAAATAACAAGCAAACAATTTATGAAGGTTTAGGGCTGTGAAGGAACATTTACCTCAACATGCAGGTGATGTTGGGGGTTCAGTGATGTGACGGCTCTTTGGGCAGCTTTGGCCTGAGGAGAAGCAGCAGCTAGCAAAGTACGTTAGGACCAGGCTAGGAAGGCATTGGACTTTATCCTGGGATAGACACAACAACAGACAATGGGGCTTAGACTGTCTTTTACTAGGTTTCCATTTTACATAGGTCATATGCTCAGATGGCATGGAGGATTGCCTGGAGGGGGAAAAATCTGAAGATAAAAAGACTCTTGGGGCTGGCCTGGTGGCGTAGTGGTTAAGTTCGCACGCCCCACTTCAGTGGGCCAGGGTTCACAGGTTTGGAACCCTGGGCACAGACCTACACACGACTCATCAAGCCACACTGTGGCAGCATCCTACATTTAAAATAGAAGAAGATTGGCACAGATGTTAGCTCAGCGACAATCTTCCTCAAGCAAAAAGAGGAAGATTGGCAACAGATGTAGCTCAGGGCCAATCTTCCTCAGCAAAAAAAAGACTTGCTTTATCATTAGAGAGAAGACACAAACTGAATTAGACCAACGGCAGTGGGGATGGAAAGGAGGGGTCAGGTGGCAAAAACATTCATGAAATTAAATGGACTTATTAAATGTTTGGACCTGGGGGTGAGGGAGAGAAGGCAGTGAAAAACGACTCAGCTTTCTCCCTCTCCCTTTCACCCCTTATCCAATTACTGAGCAAAACTCTTAAGTATCTCTTGTGTGTGCCCACTTTTCTCCTTCCTACCATCACCAGGCTAGTCCAATTCAGTAGTCCAAGCCACCAAGGAAACTGTTCACCCCTCACTTTCGTTCTTTACACTCTGAGCAATCTTTTAAAAATGCAATTCTAAGGGCCAGCCCGGTGGTGCAGCAGTTAAGTGCGCACGTTCCGCTTCGGCAGCTGGAGTTCACCGGTTAGGATCCCGGGTGTGGACATGGCACTGCTTGGCAAGCCATGCTGAGGTAGGCATCCCACATATAAAGTAGAGGAAGATGGGCATGGATCTTAGCTCAGGGCCAGTCTTCCTCAGCAAAAAGAGGAGGATTGGCAGCAGATGTTAGCTCAGAGCTAATCTTCCTCAAAAAAAAAATGCAATTCTAATCATACCTCTGGTTTAAAACCATTAATGACTTCCACATCCTCCACAATAAAGACCAGAATCCTTAACAAGGCTCTCCGAACTGGCCTTGCTTGCCCCTGAGGGGCGCTTCCTGACCCTCTGGTATTTACAGTTCCTCTTCCCCACCCCCACTGCCCCTTCACTTGGCTAAGTTCTGCTCACCCTCCGGGGGCAGCTTCAATGTTTCCTGCCTTATTCCCAGGTCTGTGAGGCCTGGAGCCAGGCCTTTGCTATAAGCTCCCCTACAACCCTTTCCTTCTCTTTCATACATGTTACCACATTTGTTTCATCCTCCTGGCTCTTCCAGGTACCAGCTACATGGCCTTTCACAAGTCATCTGCACCTCTGCTCACTCGTCTATAAATGAAAATGATAATAATACCGATTTCCTAGAGCCGTTGAGAGGAATAAGTGAGATGTCCGTGTAAAGCACTTAGCACAGTTCCTGGCACACAGTAAGCACTCAGTAAATATTCCTTGTCTTCCCTACTGGATTGTAAACTTCCAGAGAACAGGAGATGGCACTCCTCTCATTTACTGCTATGTTCTCTTGCTTTTGCAGCTCCAATAAATAGCCATTGAGTGAGCAGAGGTGAGTTCAACGGGATGGTGGTAGTATTCCACCCTACCACCCAATCCCTGTGTCCCAAATGATGGATGGCGGTTGAAGACACTGTCCCCCCTACATCTCCCTCCACCTAAGGTGCCACCACACCCCTCCCATTTCATTGAACCCCCTTCCCTACTGCACCAGCTGGTGAGAAGCACAGGAAAGGTGAAGTGTGTGTGTGTGTGTGTGTGTGTGTGTGTGTGTGTGCGCGCGCGCGCGCGCGCGCGTAAGGGGGTTCCTAACCCTCTTTCTTCCCAAACTATAGTTCTCCGGGTAGGGAGACACCCTGGGGCTGCATCTGTAACGGGAAAAGCTGGCGCCAGAAAGCATGGGTTCCATTCCCGCCTCTGCCACTTATTAGAGGCGCGATCTTGGCTTGGTTCTTTAATCTCCTGCATCTGGTGAGCCCCATTCGCCGGGTACTTCTGAAGTGCCAGCGAGGTAATGGCAGTAAGAGGGCTTCTGTTTACTGGAACGCGCCGTCGGAGGATGCGCGAGGACCATTACGCCGCCCTCGGCGCCCGCGCGGGGCAGGGCCGCCACCCACCCGCTCCTCCGCGCGCCGCCGCCGCCACCGCCTCCTCGCGCCGGGAGCCGCTTAATGGGATTTATGCTAATGACGCGGCCGCAGGTGACCGCCCGAGCGCGCCGCCCCGCGCCCTGCGCCTCAGCTCTCCAGCGGCGGGCCGCCTGCCCGGAAGTCGCCACAGAGGAGCTGTCACCGGCGGTCCCTGGGCAGTGGGGGAGGCCTGGCGGGGCTGGGGGAGACTCGGTCCCTGGCTGCGGTCCCTCTGGTCACCGCCCAGGGTTTGTCTTCATCCTCTCTCCCCTCTCTCTCTTTCTGCCTCCCAGTTCCTTCTCATTTGACTCCCTCTCTAGAGGTCTCCCTCCCTACTCATTCGAGAATTATTGTTCCCTTTGTCAATTAAACCAAGGCGTGTTGAGCACTTCTGCGTTCCAGTTCCAGGCGTGTGCCCAGCGAGGAGGCGGGGTAGGGTACAAACAGCGCAGCGGGCGGAGGTGGGGATTGCGTTCTGGGGGTTCAGGGAAAGCGAGCCGCTTCTGGCTGGGAAATCAGGAGAGTCTACCTGGAAGAAGAGGCATTTGAGCTGAGTTTTGAAGGATGGATAAGGGAGGGGAGTAGGAAGCCAAGTCGTCAGGAAGTGTTAAGAGAAAATGGAGAAGTCAATCCAGTGTGGCTGAAGTGCAAGGATCTTGATGAGGGAGAGGGGTAAGAGTGAAAGGAATTTTGAGATCACAGGGTGACAGACCTTAAACATCAGGCCAACTAAGTTACATTTAGTTCTTGAGGCACTAGTGAGCCATTGAAGGTTTTTGAGCAAATGACAGGCCTGTATTTCTTCCTATTTCTCTAAGAGAAGCAGCAAAGCATAGTGGTTAAATGTGTGGGCTCTGGAGTGACATGGCCCTGGTTCAAGGTCTACTTGCACCACTGATGACCTGTGTGATGGGCAACTGTCTCTGTGCCTCTATTTCCCTACCTATTAAGTGGGGATGATAGTTACAGGGTAAAGGGCTGTTGGGAGGATTAGATGAGACGGTCTTTGTGAAACTCTCAGCCCAGTGCCTGGCACACAGGAAGTGCTCCACAAGTCTTAGTTATTATTATTTTGTTTCTCCCTGTCTTCCTCTCTCTTTCTTTCTTCTCTTCTGATGACCCTTCTCCCTCTCATCAAAAAAAACAAAACCAAAAAAACTCTTCAGAAATCCATGATTTCTCTGCTTCATACCTGGGAATCAGTCGCTCACAGCGAGTAAAGTGTTGAACTAAATCAGACTCTAATAGAAGCCAGTCTCCTTCAGAAACACATCCGTGCCTCTCCCAGGTGCCTGGGCTCCGAGGAGCCTTGCTTGGGGAAGGGGTGTAGCTATTGAGGACCTGAACTCATCTCCACCAGACTCCAGCCTCTTTAAAAACACAGACCACCGCTCGTTCACCCTCTCCTCCTCCCCCTCCTCCTTCCATCTCTAACGACATGCCTGACCTTCAGGAGGTCCCTGCTTTATACCAGCAGTTCTCAAACGTTAGTGTGCATCAGAATCCCCAAGTGTTCTTGTTAAAACGCAGATCACTGGCCCCCACCATTACAGTTTCTGATTCAGTAGGTCTTTGGGGGGGGCCTGAGAACGTGCATTTCAAACACATTTCCAGGTGAAGCTAATGCCACTGATCTGGGGACCACACTTCAAGAACCACTGCTTATAATAGTTGTCAAACGGCTACACCCAAGAAGGTAAAGTAGCCTTGCCATCCCCTTCCCACGCTGGGCTGGTCATGAGCGTCCAACATATGGAGCCAAGGCCTAGAATCAGGAAGAGTGAGACTCAGGGATTTTCTAAAAACTTCCCTGGTGATTCTGATGTGCAGAGTTGGGACCCACTGGCCTTCTACTGCCACCCACTCTCCCCCCCACACTCCTGTATTCCCCTCCTCCTCATGCCCACCTCAGCTAACCGTGCCCCCGCAAGGGACACTGCCTGCCTATGCTTTACTCAGAGGACACTCGGCTACTCTGGGTTCAAGGTGTCTGGGACTGTAGGGAGACAGGCTAAGAAGAGAGACAGGAGAGTAGCTGCTTCTAAAAAAAGACCAGAGATTTATGTAAATTATAACAAGTAGCACTTCTGCTAACTGTTAACCCTAAAAGTCAAGCCAGGAGCCAGTTCTCAAGAGTCAGGCCTGGAGTCAAATCTGGGCACCTTCTCTCTCTGTTCGACTTCTATTATCTCCAGCGTTAAATGAGAATAATGGCACCTACTTCACAGGGCTGATTTGAGGATTCAAAAGGAAAGTATGGATGCAAAGTTCCCTTCCGCAATCACTTTGCTATTTACCCAGAACTTCCACACACATTTCATTAGATTCTCCTCCCAACAGGCCCCTGGGGTAAGAAAGGTTCCCACGGGAAGGGGCCGTTCAACTGCTCTTCCCTCCCCTTTGACTGATGAGAAAGCAGAGTCTCAGAGAAGTTGAACGACTTGCCCAGAGTCTGTGCAGTCTGGGAATATGGGGGAAAGGGCTCGAAGCAGAGCCGGCTGCTCCCCGCCACTCATCTCTCTGTTTGTTCTCTTGCCATCTCCTCCCCGTAGGTCCCCTTTTGCAGCTCTTCTAGGCAGGTTTTACCTGAATTCAGGGTGGATGCTCTCTGCGCCTCTTAGGGATGGTCCTGTTCACCTAACCCCCCCCAACCCTCTGCCTGCAACTTCCTCCCTATTTAGACACCTGTGGCAAATGTTGATCCTGAATTCAAATTCTGGTGCAACTCCCTCGCTAGCTGTGTGAATTTCCCTCTCTAGGCCTATCTCCTCATCTGTGACATGAGGAATAGTTTAAATGTGTGGTTCCCAAATTACAGCTGCCTTGGAGTGATCACAGGAGATTCAGTCCCTGGCTCCATAAAGACCGTGAGTAACTCATCTGTGTGTAACTAATTGACTATGTGTAACTGTGTTGTTGCTGGGGATGAATAAAATACAAATGAGTTTTAGTGATGCGATTTAGAACTCAGTCATTACATATTTTCTCAGTCAACAGGCATTAAAAATACAACTACTAACATGTCATAGTTGTGGAAATTTTTCTGGAATTCAAAAGGATGGAAACCTCTGGTCTAAATATCCTCTGAAGGCCGTTTCGGCAGCCATCCCTCCAGCTACATAAGAGAAGGAACTTTAGGCCACTAGGGGGCGCTGTAGGCCCATGCAACGTGGAAACTGGGGCTGTGGGCAAGAAGGCTGCTCCAAACTGGGAGAGGGTAGGGCCAAGGTCCCAGTCCTGGGTCCACAGACCACAATTGACCTGTTAGCCACCAGATTCTGCAAAAGCAATGTATCTCCAGAGCTGGGGGACGTAAGGGACCCAGAGGGGACAGTGACCTACCCCAGGTCACTCAGCACTGTGCGTTCACCTGTGGTAGTGAATGATGGTTCCCATCTGGTTGGACCTTGGGTTCCAGTTCCTGGCCTGCCGCATAGAAAGTTTCTCACATTTCTCCTCAGGTCTCCTCAGGCGAGGGGAAGGGTCTGAGAGAAGAAAAGGTACTGAACGAGGCACGGATGGCCACCCCAAGTGAGTGGCCTTCTCGTGAACCTTGGGAGAGCAGGGAACAGATGGAGATCTGTGGGAGGGAGGGGAGGCCTTTCTGAAGGTGGAGTTGGGGACAATCAGAGAGGAGCAGGAAGGTCAGTCCAGGCAGGGGGTTCTGACTCAAAAGGGAATAATTATAAGAAGACCTTTGCACAGATGTAGGCCTGCCTTGCTGGGCTGTAGGAGGTATCAGCTCATGGCCAGAGAGGAGAACAGGAGAGGCCAGCACCCTCGCTCCACTGTCTCACTCCCTCACCCCCCAACCCCCACCCCAACCCAGAACCCTGGGCAGAGCTCTGACCCAGCTCAACCTCTCCAGTCAGGAATTTCTTCCTGGCAAGAGCCAGAGAACCTCAAAGAGAGAAGTGAGCTCCCACACACATCCCACAGAGGATGAGACCCTGTCACACTCATAAACTGTCAGCATCCATTCCAGCCCAAGCTGAAGGTGCACCCAGACACACAAGTGCTCACCATGATGGGACACAGGAACTCTACCCTGCCCTGGGACGGACAAAGACACACACACACACACACACACAGGGTTGACTTTAACAAAACAAATGAAGTAGGAACCAGGGCCTCCTGCCCCCCCAGGCCAGAGCACTGGACACTCCCCACCTCTGCCCTCCTCACATCTGCTCTATATGCGCCACCCTCTTCTCCTCCCTGGCCAAGTGCCATTCATCTGCTGTTCCCTTCCCATGGACCGCCAACTGGCTGTGAGCAGCAAATTCCTCCCCACAATCACTTGGCCCTCCTCAGCCCCTCTCCCCATTTGCCTGGGCTCTGGGCCCCAGCCCTGACCCCCAGGCTGAGTGCCGCCCAAGCCCTGTTCTTCCCACCCTCCCATACCTCTGGCCCTTCCATGATGCCTTTCTGAGGTTTGCTAAGCCTGAAAGCGCATCTCAGCAAGGAAGACGAGAAGGAGAGGCAGCCGGAGGAGCAGGGGATATTCATGTTGGCAAAGCTTCTCCAGACGGCAGAGTGGACAGCAGGACAGGCAGGGCAGGCCAGTCACTCTGGAGAGGGTGGGTACACCCTGCCTTCCCCCAGCTCAGCAGGACCATCTCCCAAGCTTAGAATTTTGGCTCCAACACAGACACAGACACATACACACACACCCCCCAGGCCTGTTAGCTCTGCAGAAGTCTGTTTCTCTGGCGCCCCAGAACCTGCTTCCTCATTGCTCTCCAAGCCTTTCTCATCTGCTTTCACAGGGGAACCCTCAGTCATGGGTTCCCCCGAGAGATCTCCAAATTCCTGAGCCTCTTTCAGCCTGCTAGAGACAAAAATCTGGGATCACTGCAGCTGCCCCATTTACAGCCCAACCCCTGCACCTCCCTCCCACCTTGGCGCATCCCTCCCACCTCCGTGAAGCCTTCAAGGCTGGGAGGGAGGTCAGAATGGAGCCCATCCCGGCAAAATGAGAAAAGATTAGAGCAATACATTTTCTGTCAATGGCAATAAGGCTGCCTGAGCAGGGGAGGAGGAATATTTGATTTCCGGCTCTCGCGGGGTCTGCATGGAGGAGCACTGGCAGCCTGCAGCCCTGGGCCTGATGGAGTGGAGAGGGCTGGTTCCAGCCCCAGCCAGCTGGGGACCCTAGTATCCCAGCCCTCCCATCTCCAGATCGACCCCATCCTCCACAGTCACCGCAGGGCTCCAGCTCCCTCCTCCCTCCCCTCCCATCCTGTCTCCCTTTCCACTGCCAAACTTGTTTCCCCGAAGCAGTTTTTCTATGGTACAGGGTGATGGAGCAGAAAGAACACTGCTCTGGGGGCTGGAGAGGAGGCCTGAGTTCTAACCCCCTTACTGCTTCCAAGCCAGGGACTTCATGCAAGTCACTGAGCCTCTGAACCTTGGGGCAGGTGGGATGGGGGGACAACATAGCATTTGGCATCCTGAGACTTGGGGTCAGCTCATCCACTCATCACTTTAATCTTAGGCAACATCACTTAACCTCTCTGAGCTCCCATTTACTCATCTATAAAGTGGGAGAGAAGTAAATAATGCCTATGTCCTAGGGCAGAAGTGAGTATCAACAAAGCCGTGGATCGGAAAGCTGTAAACAATTGTGAGGATAATATTGCCTTGCTGTTACATGGGATTTGTGGTATGTTCCCTGGCTGAAGGATGGGCCTGAGCGTCATCCAGAAGCTCCAGAGGGTTCCTTCCAGCCCTAGGATTCTGGCTCTGGGCACTGCCCGCCCCAGTGGGTGGAGGGCATAGTCCCTCTTGGAAAGGTGGATGAGATGATTTCTTGATCAATCGGGCCTGAACTGAGGAGTCAACTCTCCTGGACCAATCCTGAAAGACATTCTGGAGGGAGAGGTTTCAGAAGGAGCTGGTCAACAGTGTCTCTTTTCTAACTTCTCCTACCCTCATGCCCATATTTAAATGGTGGCCCTGGAGTTGTGCAGCATGGCAGGTCTGCCTGGATGCCAGTGAGATAACTTCTGCCCAGCCTCCAGGTGAATGGACAAGGTGCCAGGCAGGAGAGGGTGCAAGGAGGCTAGGAGATGGAATTGACATTTATTTCCAGGCTGCCTGGAGACACACACAGTGTTTTTCATACGATATCTGGTCTATACAACAACCCAAGAGGTAGTATGATTGACATGGAGGTTGAATAACTTGCCCATTGTTATCAGCTGGAAGGAATTGTGACTCTGATCTGCTGGATCCCCTCCCTCCAAACTGCCTCCCACTGGAGCAGAAGGCTTGAAGCTTCAGTCCCTGGCCTGGCTCCCCGTGGCTGAGCTGGGAAACTGCGCAGATCTTTAAGAGGATGGCACTACTTAACCAATTTAGCACAGAGAACACTTTGGAAAGGGTAGAGCCCTGCCCAAATGCTTTTGACCTCCATGTGCTTCTTTTCTAGTTTCAACCTCATTTCCCACTACTTCCTGCATGGTCCTCCACTCTGGCCAGATCTCCTCACTTCATTTTCCACCTGACACATCAAACTAATTCATGTCTTCCCCTCCCCCTCTCCCTCTCCAGATCTCACTGATCCTTTGAGGTCCAGATTAGGGACCCCCTCCTCCATGAAGCCTTCCCTACCACCCAAAGTGGCAATAAGCATAGACTTCCTTGACTTACTAGTTGCTTTTTATGATATGTCCTGATTCCCCAAAAGAATCCCCAACTGATTCTCTGAGGGCACAGACTATGTCTCCTACCCCTTTGTAATCTTGGGTTTGGCATGGAGTCTGGTGTATATTGGGTGTTAGAAAGACTTTTGCATGAGGCTGGCCCCGTGGCCGAGTGGTTAAGTTCGCGCGCTCTGCTGCAGGCAGCCCAGTGTTTCGTTGGTTCGAATCCTGGGCGCGGACATGGCACTGCTCATCAAACCACGCTGAGGCAGCGTCCCACATGCCACAACTAGAAGGACCCCCGACAAAGAATATACAACTACGTACTGAGGGGCTTTGGGAAGAAAAAAGGAAAAAAATAAAATCCTTAACAAAAAAAAAGAAAGACTTTTGCAGCTGGAGGTAATGATTGTGGTGATGGTACTCATGATAGAATCCATATTTAGAGTAGAGATAGGGATGGTGGTGACAGTGGTGATGGCTGTGATGGCAGTTATGGAGGGGAGTTTGAGAGCGTGGTGGTGCTGGTAGTGAGGGTGGTAATATAGAGGATGTGAGTTTGAATGTGGTGATGGTGATGGTAGTATGATAGTGGTGGTGGTGACGTTGTGATGGTGACGGTGACGGTGGCTGTATTAATTACCTCTTGCTGCATAACAAATGACCCCAAAACTTAATGGTTCAAAACAACACACATTTATTATCTCATAGTTTTTGTGGGTCAGGAATCTGGGCACAGCTTAGCTGGGTGCCTCTGGCTCAAAGTCTCTCACAAGACTGCAACCAAGGTATCAGCAGGGACTACAATCTCATCTGTAGTCTCCAGTGGAGGAGAATCTGCTTCCAAGCTCACTCACATGATTGTTGGCAGGATTCAGTTCCTTTTGGGCTCTTGGACCTTGCTGGGTGTTGGCCTGAGGCCTCCCTCAGTTCCTTGCCATGTGGACCTCTCCACTGGGTAGCTGACAACATAGCAGCTGACTTTTCCCAGTGCAAGTGAGAGAGAACCCAACATGGAAGCCACAGTCTTTTCGTTGCCTAATCTTGAAGTAATGTCTCATCACCTCTGCTAAATTTTAGTCACTAGAAGTCAGTCATTAAATACAGCCCACACTTGAGGGGATAGGATTACACAAGGGCATGAATACTAGGAGGAGGGAGTCACTGGGAGTCACCTTGGAGGCTGCCAAGTGCAATAACGATAGTGGTGATGGTGATGGTGGATGAGGAAAGATGGAGAGTGCGATTGGGTCAGAGATGGTAGAGTATTGGTGAGTGAAAGTATTGGTATCCATATTAGAGTCAAAAAGTGGTTCCTCCAAACTAGAGCTGACCAGAGGAATCCAGTTGAGTAGAGCCGGATATACAAGACCCATTCTCCTCCATCACACTCCAGCCCTGTTCCAGGTCCACGTCCATATCCATACCCCTAGAGTCCTCCCTCCCCATTACTTTCTTTGTTGATCACCCCCACCGTAGGCTGATGCTCTACTTTAGGCAATTACTGAGCTAAGTAATTGCCAACTGGAGAGCAATTACCACCAACGGTCAAAGAGAGGAGGGAGAAGAGAGTGGTCGGAGGCCCAGGGGAGACAGGGAGGTGCTGCCAGTTTGGGGGCTGGGCTGTTGTTTTTTGAAGTTGGATAAAGCCATCCACCCTATCCTATACTGAGTCCTCATGTCCTTGGTCTCCAGATCCAAATCCCCGTAGGACACGGCCCACCACCACCACTTCATCTTCCCTCTCTCAATTCTTCACACAGCCTTTAGGCCAGAGCATTGCTGAGTCCGGAGGAGCCCATTCTCTTGAGTCTCCCTGACTCCATCTCCTGCCTCTAATCTCTCCCCGCTTCTGACTACCTGCTGCTTCTTAAAATTCCAACATCACCCTTGTTCTTTGATAAGCACAGAAGGAGCTCATCCTTTCTGATGGCTCATACCTTCAACGACCACCACCAAGCCCCCTAGTCTACCCCAATGCCAGGGCTTTTAGGTCTGGTAAGCAAAAATAAAGCCTACTTATCTGGAAAGTCTCCTCAGGCAGGAGGTGATATTGGGTGTCATGGGGCCAAGTCCTCTTGCAGTAGAATCACCAGGTTAAGTGACAGGGGTAAAATATATTAGATTGGGAGTCAGGAGACCTGGATTCTAATCCCATCTTTGTCACTTACTTATCATGCCACTTCTGCTCTCTGGCCTCAGTGTCCTCATCTGTTAAATGGTGGCAGTTGAAGGTGGAGGGTGAATTAGATGATCTCTAAAGACCCTGCCAGTTCTAAACTTCTCTGATTCTGATTCTCGTTAAAAGGGTGGAGGTTGAACGGATGGTGATAGAGACCCTAGAAGGCCAAGGGCCACTCAGCTGAGAGAAGAGCTTCTATTTGCTGAGGATTGTCAAGCCTGGTCACAGTGGGGGCCATTTGTTCTGTGTATTGTAGGAACCCAGGGCCACGCCAACCTTCCTTTCCTGCATCCCCAGCCCCCCCACTGCTACCCCCCACCCCACCCATGCATGACCTTAGAATCTCCAGCTTCCCCTCTGGCCCCTTGTCAGCACATCCAGGCAGTGGCCATCTGCCAATTCTGTCGCTAAGACATCATTCACCTCTTTTGTTTCCTTTCTCCCTCCCAACACACCCATTCTGTCCCCACCTTAGTTCAGACGCTGGCCTCCTCTCCTGGACCTCCGTGACACCCACCTAACTGTCCTTGTGCCTCCACCCCTGGGCCTACGGGACACCTGTCTCTCCTTGTTTTTCTCTTTGACCAATCTTCCTCAGTTCCATTTGTCTTTCAGCCTCCTTTCCTGCCTCCCTTCCTTCCATTCACCCCTTTAATTTGGGTGAACTCCTAAGGCTTTGCCCTTGGCCATCTCAGAATGGCAACATAATAACAAAAGCAAAAACAGCCAGGATTTAGCGGTGCTTACACAGTACAAAGGGCCTTCCCATGGATTTTCATTTGATTCTATGAGGTAAACTATTCTCTCCCATTGAATAGAAGTCAATTTTGCCTTCATGAAGTCTCTGGAAACTGTCCTTTTCTTTTTATTTACATTACCACTGCCCTAATTCAAGCCCTTAATGCCTGGTCTTAGCCCCTTGCTTCAGCGTCAGCCTGAGCTGACAATAGCGGGGTTATTAGCGGCCGATGAGAGGGAAAGGATGTAGTTCCAGTTAACCAATTGACCAAGAGCTTTAGACTTAACTGAACCAGACCAGGCCCACTCAGAACACAGTGGGCTGTACTGTAAAGATAAGGTACTCAGAACTAGAATCCTTTTGGGAAAAAGATTAGGGTCACACACAAAAATTCAGAATCTATGATTGGTCCAAGCGTCAAGAAGAGAGTTCCTGATGAAATCCGTGAAGGGCTGTAGAATAAAGCCCAGGAGAATCTCCCTGGAAGCCCCACCCTACCAGGACCTTTGTGCCTGGTCCCAAATCATCTCCAGTCCCCCAAGTCTGCAGCCTGAGCCTGAGGCAGTGGGTAAACCTTGACTCTCTCACTTAAGTCAGGAAAATCCTACCCTAGGAAGGAGAAAGAATAAGGATAAAGAAAATAGTATTCGAACTATCGAACAAAGAAATTTAACTTCATGACATTGTTTTTGTAATGGGCTTTTTTGGGCAATCATCATAATATTGTTTGTTTTGTCTGCTTTTAAAGATGTTTAAAGCTTTTAAGAAAACCTGATTTATGAAGAGTTTAATTGATTTTATTTGCAATCAATGTTTCAATATTTGGGGAAATATAATTTGCTATACTCATAAGTTTTTTGTATAAGTAGTATGAGAATATTTAGGGGGATGTTAATAATTGAATAAAAATTAATAAATTGGACATCAAAGTCGAAAAAAATAATGAGTATTCCTCTCCATGCCCAAAAGTGCCTGAGACATTAAAGAATTTATCATCCTAAACTTCCCAGCTGTGATTTCTGCTGACTTCAATTAATTCCTATTCTATTACCAACACCTCTGTGACCCTGTTTCCTCATCTATAAAATGGGATGATATTAGTATCTAAAGAGGGTGCTTGTGAGGACTTAATGAGAGAGTTACTTCCACAGCACTTAGAACAATTCCCAGCGCGCAAATGCTCCATAATGTTGGCTATCTTTATCTTTCCCCAGTACCTCTTTGATCATGCCACCTCCTGCTCAATCCTTCAGTTGCTCCCAATGACCCAGACAAATGCAAGCTCCTCCACACGATTTCCTCACCTCTGCCTGCTTCCCAGCCTTGGCCCTCACTATTACCCTTCACCTACCAGAGAGACACAATTACTATCTCTTTGCTTCACCCTGGTCCTCTATCATCCTTTTTTCCATACTGTTCCTCTTCCTGAAATACCTCAACTCCCTCCCATGCCATTATGGCCAATTCAAACTCCTACCCATCCTTCAAAACCCATCTCAAATGCTACATCCTCCAAGACACTTTCTTAGCCATAATCAACTCCCTCCCTCCTTGGAGCACTTATTAGTAGCTCTTTCCTGGCAAGCGTCACATTCTATCATACATCAGAGTCAATTACTTATGTGTCTGGTCATCCTAGTTGGGCTATAAGCTCCTTGAAGACAAGACTCACTTCTAATTGATCTTGGGGAACACATGGCTGCCTTGCCCATGTCCTGGTGTATAATAGGTGCTCAGCTAACAGGTGGTGGATTCCTCTAGGTCTCCGTAGTTGTGTCATCCAGGCAAAAGCAGCAGGGAACTGCAGACTCCCCAGACCAGTGTCCCCACTCTTGCTGGTCCAAGTAAACCATGGAGGCACAGGAAACTGAGAGAGCCAGCAGTCTGCGTGTGCCAGGGCCCACAGGGCAGATGGAAAGATGGCAGAGCCAGATTCCAGGAGCATGTGGAGCTGTGTCTGCTCAGCTCATCAGCATTCCCCCAGACATTCGGCCCCTCAGTCAGTCAACATTTTTTTTAGACTCTTCTGTGCCAGGCCCTGTGTGAGGTGTGGCAGACACCAAGGCTGGTGCCACTTCCCTAAGAGGTATGCCCATGCACCTGGGACTCCTGTGTGTACACATACATGTGCCCAAGTGTGCACCCCACAATGCCCGCAGTCCCAGCTCCTGTGGGCCCAGGCTGAAAGGGCCACCCTCTAGCCTCTTTCCAAACAACTCCCCGTTCTGCGCCAGCGCCGCTGCTTCTCCCGTCTGTTTGCCCCTCGCCTCCTCCTCCCTCTGTTGGGGCTGCTGCTGATGATGAAATTTGGCTTGCAACACCCTCTTCCTCCCCTTCCTGCAGGCCTGGGAGAGGATTAAGCCGCTGGAGTCTGAAATCGGAAAGATCCCAGCCTCTGCTCCCCAGCACCTCCCCACGCCCCCTCCCCTCCCCGCCCATGCAAAACCAGAAAATTAATCTCCCCTTCTGCCCGTGATATGGCGGGCTGCATTACAAGCTGGGCGTCGAGATAAAGCGGGGAACTGCAGGACAGCGGCCCAGTGAAGGGGCCCCGGGTGGGGCCGGCCTGGGAGATAAGGGCCTCCCAGCCCCATGAATTATTCACCGGCACTGCCTCCTCCAGCTCAGAGGCCGCCCTGGGCGCTGAGATTGCGCCTTCCAGAAGGGCCTGGGTAAGGTGGGAGGAGGGTCCATGGGAAAGGTGCCGGCTGTAGAGGGGTCCCCTTGTGATGGGGAGCAGGGAGAGGGAAGGACTGTGCTTAGTTGGGGGACAGCTCAGAGACACAAGCGCCCTGCAGGACCAGCTGATGCAGAGGAAGGAAGGTGTCCCCAAGCCTAGGGGACCCCCAGATGCAGCCACGACCCCCAGGAATGCTCCTCATTTATGCAACTCACTAAACACAATTGAGCAGCTGCAATTGCCAGGCTCAGGCCAGGTCCTGGCATCCTAGAGCTGGAGATGCAGTCCCTGCCCTCTGAGGTGCCCAGAATCCCATGTACCTACTGAGTGTGGGTGGAGCACAGTCCACTCCTGGGGGGGGGGGCGTCTTCCTTGTCCCCACCACTTCCCCCCTCCCCTCCTCTGGAGGTCAAGACAGTTACTGCCCACTCTAGGGGAGCACCCCACCTTGGGGAGAGGGTGCGAGGGCAGTACAGGGGACAGACCTGCTCCCAGGGCAGTCAGAGCCCACAAAACAGAGAGACCAGGGCAGCTGGTACAGGAGGGAACTAGAGGTCAGTGCTAGGATAAGGGATTAACCAGGGAAGTTTCCTGAGAGAGGAAAAGCTCTAGGTACTCAGTGGCCCCTCCTTCACTCTTCTTCTCAAAGACCCAGAATTTTCAAGCCAGGAGGGACCTTAGCTGGCTCTTCCCTACCTCCAAGTCTCTATTTCTACATCTCTCCTTACCGTTTGTCTCCGTCTCAATCTCTCTCCCTGCTCCTGCTCCTGCTCCTGCTCCTGCTCTCCTCCTCTTCCTACTTCCCCCTCCCTCCCTCCCTCCCCTGCGTCTGCCCTTTTAATCTCTGCCTTGGCCCCAGTTTCTCCACCTCTCTCTTGTTCTCTGCCTTTCTCTGTGTCTCAATCTCTCTGTTTTCTCTTTAATCATCCCTTCCTTCTGAAGCTGCGTCTCCCCAAATGACATGATGACACACAAATTGGGACGTGTGATGGAAGAAAGGTGACTATCTACCACCCCCAGGGAGGAAGGGAGGAAAAAGTAGCGTCCAGCCTGGTCCTGAACGTGCAGGCGAACTGCCAAGACCCCGAGAGAGGCAGCAGTAGCAGCATGGAGAGAGCGGCCCCCGGAGATGCACTAGCACAGGGAAGAGACTCTCGGAGACACCCAGAGAGCCAGGAGTGAGAGGCGCTGGGAGAGGGTGAGGACCAGAGGCGCCCCCTTCAGGATTGCAGGGGTGGGAACCCAGCCTGGCAGGCAACATTGAACCTGCTGACTCCCGTAGCAGATACGGAGCCCCACAGTCAGGAATCAGCGAACAAGGCACGTTTTCTGAGACCCACACTCAAGTTGGAGAGGGAGGGGTGATGAGGAGAGAGGGAGAAAGGGTGGAGAGTGAAGAGGGGCCAGAATGAGAGGAAGACATGCGAGGATAACAGGATGAGCCTCCAAAAGATGGAGAAGGCAGTGACTTTGGGTGGGAAAGGGAGGAAAAGCTAAGCAGGGGAGGAGAGAGAGGAATGAGAAGAGAGGAGGACAGCACAGGTTGTGGGGGAGAAAGGCGAGGGTAGCAGAGAAAGCAGGGAGGAGGATAAGAAGAGCATTTGGACCCTGGGCAGGGGGTCTTGATGGGTCCCGTCAGCCTCAGGTCCATAGCCCCTGCCCACCCGCCTGCTAATTAACTCCTTAATTGTCTCTGCATTTGCTGAGCTGGCAGATGAAGTGGATGCAGACAGATTGGGGCGCGTGTGATTTCACGCACGGGGGAGCGGAGAAGAGCTGCCTGGGAGTCCCAGGGGGCCTTGCCCCCCCTTTTGCCCTCCCCCCTCTCCCCTGTCTCTGAGAGGCTGGAGGGTGCTTCTGCACCTAGAGCAGATGGAGCCATCTGCAAGGGAAGTGTCCATGGGGAATTTGCCCCCATCAGCCTTTCAGGGAGGAAAATACTTGCCACTTTTGATGGAACACCTACTGTTTACTAGGCACACATTGTTTCATCACTGTGGGCATTAGCCAGATTTTATGGTTTGTGGAGAAAGTGAGGCTCGGATAGGTTAAGTAACTTGCCCAGGATCACATAGTGCTGGTAAAACAGAGGTGGGATTTGAATCCGAGTTAGCGTGCAAAGCCCTGGGTGGGTCCTGGCCATGTGCCTCATGTCAGCGGTGGAAGGAATATCTTCAGGCCTATTTCTCAGCCCCAGAGGAGAAAGGGTACTGAGGTCTAGGGACTTCAGGGGCCAGAGAGGAGGGAAATGTGGATAAGAAGCTGGGAGGAGGCTGAAGGGGCTAGGATCTGTCACAGCCTGAACAAGAGGTAGGTGGGCCTGGAGAAGCAGAAAGGAGCAGCGGGATACTAATCACAGTCCTTGGATCCCTCAAGTGTCATTTTACTAAAGTCAACTTCCCCTTTTACTCTTCCCTGACAAACCCCTGTCAGTGTGACCTGCCCTGCTGCCACTCTATGCTGGCAGCCATGGCCCGTCCCTCCATTCTACCCCTGGCCTTTGCACTAGAGTCTGTCGTCAACACATTCATCTCCCCTTCGACCCTGGGAGATTTTGAAGGCAGGGACTATGCCACTCCTCACCACGTCCCCAGGGCCAGTCCTGGGGCTTGACACAGGAAAAGCCTCCATGAAGGTTTGCTGAACTGCACAGGTCAGGGGGAGGGGATGCGCAGGGATCCATCTCACGTCAAATGAAGAGGAAAAAGTAGCATAAGAGACTTAGGTTGTACATAAGAAAGAACTTCCAAGGCTAGGGCCTGTCATACAAGGAATCATAATGAAGCCTTGATTCAGACCCGTGGATTCTGAAGATCAAGGTTTCTCAAGACTGGCTGCTGTTTACCAGAAGTCTTGAAAAGTTGGGAAATCTGGGCCC